>NW_027115723.1:480219-673446 GCF_000696795.3 Halyomorpha halys | reverse complement strand
ATATTTCCCCTGGTATTGGGTGTTGCGGGGCTCCAAGTTTGATGCGATCCGTTCATATCTCCAAATACAATATACGGAGGAGGAAGACTATTAATAAGTTGAATAAAAGCTGTTTCGTTAATCCTCTCCGTGGGTGGTAAATATATGTTGCATATGGTTACTGTGAATCGTAATTTTACTTTTATGACTAAAGCTTGCAAAGGAGTTTGGATATCCAATCTTGTAAGAGATTAAACAAACCGAAAATTTTGTATTTTTTTAATCATACATTGCACACCCAGAATGAAATGGGTGCAACTAAAAATAATTAAGAACAAAAATCTAATGATAATATCAACATAGAAAACCTAAACGATTTTCCTATTTCATAAGTTGCTGCTAGATCTTATGTTTGATATCTAACACCGATTAAAACTTCTAAAAATGATAATTTTTATTTTTGCTTCTTATGCTGAATATATGATATGATATTTTGAAATTGAGATAAAGACATAACTGAACATTTGTTATAATTATTAAATTAACTAGGTCCAATGTGTCACTTACCTCAAGCTTTTTAGTTTCTTCTTTTAATTCAAACTTTCTCTTCCAGAGACCATTCAGCTCAACATTTGATGGACAATTTTCTTCATCAGAACTATCAGATATATTGCACCTATTAAGCATATACAATAATTATAATAAGCTTTTATTTACATAAATACGACTTGAATTTTTTTATCAGCATCAGTAACCAAAGGTACCCATTTATTTTTAATAATTAAATAAAATTTCCCAGAGAGATCATCATTATTATAATTTGGCATACATTAACTCTCAACTTCTTAACATATCCGCAGGTTCTTTATGATTAAACATTTTTCTGAAAGACTACAACAATTAAAAACATATAATATTCATTTTAATTCAATGGAATCAGCAATGCTACCTTTCAAATAGAAAAAATCTTTTTTATATTTAAAAAAACTTTTAAATAAAATTAGTAGTAAAAATTTCTTTCTACTTTAAAAATCAAAAAGTTGTGATTTTTATGTAAATAATAGAAGAGAGGATATACCCAACTCCAGGACTAGTCTTTACAGCTCCAATTAGCTCAGCTTCACGAATTCCTTGTTTTAAGTTTTTTTAATTTTTAGTTTTAAAACAATACAAGTAAAATTATAATTAAAATGTATAACTCTACCCAGCCACATAGGTAGCTACAACATAAACTATAGTATATCAGTCAACAAATATATTTGATTGTAAACATATCTATTTAAGAAGAGATACATGCATTTTGGGGATGCAAATATTTTAATTTATCTCTAAAGATTTTGCAGGAATTGAAGAATCTAATATTCAAAAGTTTATGAAAAGGAAGTTGAGACAAATCATGGGCAGGAACCAATTCTAAACTATAATTAATGAATGAATGAGGAGAAGATGGTTGGGGGTGTGGTCAATGAAACACAAATAAGTATGACTAACTTATTTTAATGTGCCGACGTTTCGGCTAGAGTTTCTAGCCTTCTTCAGGGCTGCTCGCTGAAAAGTTGAGCACCTAATTAATTAGGTGCTCAACTTTTCAGCGAGCAGCCCTGAAGAAGGCTAGAAACTCTAGCCGAAACGTCGGCACATTAAAATAAGTTAGTCATACTTATTTGTGTTTCATTGACCACACCCCCAACCATCTTCTCCTCATTTATCATCCACGGTCAACTATCTCTCATAATTATAACTAATGAAATCTTAATCTGCCTAACTTTCCACATTTGTCTTATATTTCAAATCATGATCATTCTACTCATTGTCTATTCTTTTTTTTCTTCTCTTTATTGCTAAAAAACAACTATCAATCGATAAACCACCAACTGAAGTTGTTATGTTACAAATTATTATTATTATTATTGCCTTAAGGCAAGGTTACTTCAACTAGATATATTTCAATGTTTTACATATAATACTAAAAACAATAATTAAATAATTTGGATTCTATATACCAACAATACTACAATATAAAAATTTACCATGTGTAAGGTATTCCCCCAAGTGCATGTATACTGTTTTTTATTCGGTTGACCTCCTTCTGCTCAACTTCTAATTCTTCTCTTAACCTACTAATGGCCAACATCAGTTCTTCAGTTTCAATCAATGCTTTTTGTTTCTTTTCCGCTTTTTCAGTTGCCTCACGGTTAATATCTTGTACTTCTAAAGATTCCGCTGTCATAACTAGAATAAAATAAACTGTTTCATGAGACAATATTGACTTAAAAACAAATTATGATAGAAAAAAAAGTATTAAGTTTTATTACTAAATGTTCAATACATAAACTACTTGAATTTATTATTCATCAGGTGATGGCTGGATTTATCTTAATTAATTTTATTTTATATAGTAGAAATATTAATTAATACGGCGATGTTGATGACTGTCATAAAGCATTCAGATTAAAACCACAATTTTATTTATGTTGACCTGAGTGTATCTTCTGTACTTATGTAGCTAATCAATTATACTAATGATAGTAAGCAAAATCTTTTTCCAGAGTTCAACTACTTAATAATCCTGAAAAAATTTCTAAGACTGAAATTATCCACTACAAAGTTCTGACAGTACAAAAACGACTGGAAATAATATTACCAAGATAACATGAGATTGGTCAAACCACTTCAACAATGGAAGATGAAATTGACTAAAAAAAAAAAAAAAAAAACAGAACTGCATCAAATTAGAAAATGATTAAAGACAAATCTTAAGTACTGTAAGACAATTTAATTATTTTTTTAAAGTGAGTAAATAGATGTGATGCACAGGCCATGACACGAATCCTCACCTTTGGATGAGATTATATTAAGCTTTGTGAGACAGTTGATCCATACACGATATCAAAATTTACTAAGGTATCTACGTTCTAAACAAAGTAAAGGACGCTTACAACAGGTGCTTGGCAACAGTCCACATTTGCTGATAAAAAAATAAAGTGAGTGAATGCGAAAAGAATATTTTCATAGATATCATTGATAGTCAAATCTTAACCCTGTCAGTAACATCCTCAATTTGAATTGCTATAATGCATTATAGACCTTTCAGGCCAAATATTAAAAAAATATTATTAAAAAATAAAAATACTAGGCTTGTTCCAACAACCACTTTTGAATGTAATTAAACTGGCAGGAGGATGGTGGGTACAAATTTTGGAGTGGAAAAACGGTACTGTGCATAATCCTACCAGTTTGATGGCAGTCAAAAGTAGTTCTTCCAATAAACCTAATATTCTACTTTGTTTAGATTACTTTTCGACAAAGAAAATAATTCGGAGCAACTATTCATTGTCTATTAGAACACAATAATATTTATTGATCTAAAAACAAAACTTATGATTAAAAAATAAATTAATAAAACAAAATAAATGATTTTAGACATGAACAGATTTAATAATAATTTTATGTATAATTACGACTTTTTTCTGTTATGTTCTCCACAGACAATATCCCCACAACTATCAAACACCAGCTTAGATTTCATTTGTTTTTTATAACTGAAAAATGAATATAAGTTCTTTATGCCTCTCGATCCCATAAGATACAGACAAACAAAATATCAAACAGTTGGCTTAAAAAATTACTTTGCCTATGTTTCATGATAAAATGATTTCTAATATTACAAAAAAAAATAAGAGAAAATTGTAGGTATTTGATACCTAGAAAACTCAGAAAGAACATGATAGACTAAATAAACCTAAACAAAATGGTGGTATGTACCTAAGGAATAAAAAAATAATAATTTACTACACTTCTATGAATTTTTTTAAAGAATAAAAATGTAAACTAGGTATATGATTAGTCATACTTATATTCAAAGGGGAAGTTTAGAGGGTTTGATATTTTTGTTCTTTGGTCTCTTATGCTACTGTGAGCGTTAACCAAAATATAGGCAACTTGTAGTATGTAAAGCAAAGGAAAAATGGAACTACCCATAAGAAGAGCAACCAGAACATAAAATAATTTTATAATACAAAATTTTAAGGAAAAATTGATGAAGTTAGTTTAGTAACATTAACTACCTACCTTTAGTAGGGCGAATCTGAGACAAAGGCAAGGGAGAAGGGTCATCTGAAACAGGAGTAAATGAATCAGGTCTATTCTCTTCAGAATTCCAGAGGGGGGTGTCGACTGAAGTCTGTCTGGGACTTCTTCTCTCCAAAGAGCTCCAAGCCCCTTCTGTTTTTTTCCTCCGAATATCATCTAAAGAACTCCAAGCACTGTCTTCTACATTCTTTGGGCACTTATCATCAACTGGAGCCCATGGGCCCATATCTTCAGAATGTTTCCTAGAATTTACTTGCTGCCCTTCATCTAAGGATGTCCATGGGCTCTCATCTCCCTTTTTAGGAGTACTATCTTCTTTTCTAGGAGTTATACTTTGATCATCAGTACGAAGAGAAGTATCAGTGTCATCTAAGCTTCTTTGACCATAATTCCTTTCCAAAGCACGCAGCCTTCTCTATCAAATTATATAAATTATAATTTATCCAAAATAAAGCAACATTTATATCAATAAATATAGATCAAAATAGCAATTATAGAAAAAAAAAAAACCTTCAGTTGTGTTATTATCCTCTGAACACCCCATAATTGTTCTTCTCTATCTTTACCAATAAGGCCTTGATTCATTTCACGATGAATCTGTGCCAATAATGATTCTTGTTTAGCTAATTCTTCAGACAAACCCTCAATAGTTTCAGGAAAAGTAGGACTAGTAGATGAAAGTGGTGGTACGTACCTAAGGAATAAAAAAATAATAATTTACTACACTTCTATGATTTTTTTTAAAGAATAAAAATGTAAATCAGGTATATGATTAGTCATACTTAGTTAAAACAAGATTAGGATAGAGCTCAGATACATGACACAATAAAGCAGTTAAAAGTCTTTGACTTGTCTGAAGAAGTGGACTAATTGTCATTGAAATCGACTGAGCATTCATCTTATTGTATTTTTCCTGTAAGAAAAATAATAATATTAAAACAAAAAGTAGGTAAAACTTCAGAACATCGACCAATACAAAATTAAACACTTCATAAATTATTAAAAATATGAAGAACTTGCATCATATACCTTTCAAAAGCCATTTTACCAATGCTGTCAGTCAGTGATTTCCTATATTAAGTTGTATGTTCACACGTCCTCCTCTCAGTTCAGAGAAAAAGACCAAGCTATTATCATTTGGTTTAATGTTAATAAGTTTTAAACATTTCTTTAAAGGACAATGTAATCTTACTTGTTAATAATTTTATAATTAACTTTGAAAAGATTATAATAAAATTAAATTAACTGGAAAATTATTGATTGACTGTGTGTATAGATGAATGGAATATGGTCCGGGTGCGGTAAAAAAAAAACTCAAATAGTAGATAAATAGATACAATTATCTACTATTTGAGTTTTTTTTTTACTACACCTGGACCATATTCCAATTAAATTAACCCTATTTTTTGTGAGTCAATCCAGTGGATTCGAGATTCCTCTGGGGTTTGCTTAGCCTCATAAAGTGGGTACTCATAATTGGGGAAAAAGCTAGCGGTCAAGAGGGATTCTGACCAAATCAACTCCTTGTACAACTTTTGATCTAGTAATAATAATTCCTTACAGAGTACTGACCTTCATGGGTTGCAGCAGTACAGATTTATTTATATCTGTTCATAGTTCGTTTGTTTTACTAACTCAATCAACCATGAAAGTTGTTGCACAACTGCCTTTTTGAAATTAGATCAGTTAGGGTACTGTGGTTTTGTCACATCCTCAGCTTTTAGAAACATTCTGCATTTAAAGTCAGCAACTAAATTCTTTTCCATAGCTCTATCATATTAGGATTTAGAAAAAAAAAAATTATTTGAGCTCTATTTTGGGTTTCTAACTGTTCTTTGTGATCTCAAGAAGACACAAAAGAATTGGAAAATTTTGAAGATGGTTAATTCGCTCAAAATGTTGGCCAAAAAAATTAAGCTTTTTTTGAGGATCACCGATAACTTTCTAGATCTTCAAATTGATAACATTCCAAGTGTTTCTTCTAAAATAATATTTGGGTGTGATTGAAGAAAATATCAAGTGTGGTATTTTTTTAGTGTACAAGGATACTCATAGGCTATATTGGGTTCTATAATTTTATTCCAACTTATTATTATATAGGAATGCCGTATAATTTCAACAACTATAAATAACAATCAGATAGATAATAATCATCCCTTAGGTCAGTTGGTCAAGATTTAAGTAATTTATCTTTAAGTTACACTAGAGAAGACGGTAGTTCCAACATATTTAACAGTTCAAAGTCGTTATTTTGAAAATTCAGTAAGATGTTTTCTACATTTTTGATTTCTAAATCATAAAAATACTGAAGCTGAAAACATAGAATATAGAAAAACGATGCAAATTTATTAATTAAAGGTTCCTCATACCAGAAGATCCTTACATGTAATATTTAAATAGATTGAACAGTAAACATATTTGCTCCTGATAACCTTTGCCTACCACATTGGAAAGGAGGTATTTCAAGGTAATGGACAATAAATATTTCATCCAGGAGCTATTTTTGTTCAACAATTATTTAGTTATTTATAATTGACTTTATTTTTAAGATCTATATAATATCGAATTCAAAACTTTACTAAACTTTTCTTATGTACATAACTGTGTTACACCAAATAATTAAAGTTAGGTTCAACACTTGATTTTAGAATGGAATAGCTAGTTATAATTATTTTAGTTTTTTATGAAAACAGGCCATACCTAAGTTAAGTACACTATTCATGTACAGATCATGCTGATAACTGTATATTTAAGTTAATACATACATTGGCTGCAACATCATCAAAGTGCTTCAATAGCCAACCCAATAAAGCGCGATTACACGATGGTAACTGGTCTATCAACTCTCTGAGCTTAGCACCACATAATGATACTTCTTTGATTGCCCCTGCTTCTTCAAATTTAGAAAGCAATTCTGTTGTGAGAATAGGTTCTGGTAACTCTCTGTAATCATGATATTTTTTTTTTTAAATCTTAAGCAGATGTGATAATTAGAATTATCATTTTAAAAAAGTAAAAACCTCAAAAATTGTTTCAGAAGACTAGTTGATACAGGCAAATCATAATCCGGAAGGCTTACAGGTTCATGGTTATTGTACATTTTTCGAACTTGCTGTACCCTAGATTTAATCCCAGATATTTTATACACATTTTCAGCAGTTAATCCTAGGATGAAAACAATTTTAAAATAATTATATCATTCTTCCAATGAAATATCACGATTATAAGGTACTATATATACCTGTTTCCTGAATATGATCAATACAATTTCGGATGATGAGTGGTATGTCTACACCATCATGGCATTTACTTCTTTCGACAGCTACAGACAATGGTACACCGAAAATAGGCAGGCCTTCTAAAGCAGTCATATTTTATTTAATTTGAATACAAATGACAGGTTAAAAAATAATGTAAAAATATTATGCTCAACAAGAACAAAAATACATATCTTAAGTAGTCATGCATACCTGCAACTTCAGCAATCTCTTCACAATGTTTTTTCTTCTTTTCTTTAGATTTTAATTTTATCTTTCCATCTTTATCTTTCTTTTTATCTTTTTCTTTTTCATCCTTTTTTTTTTCCTTCACATCTTCTTTATCCTTGCAATCCTTTTCTCTCGACTTTTCTCTTTTTTCTTTCTTTGATGGAAACTTAAAAGGTTTTGATTTCTTTGATTTTGAAGGACTCCTTCAAATTAACTCAGTCAGAAATGTGTTATTTAAAAAGTAAATCACAAGTTTAATGTAAATAGAACTTACTTAATTTCAGTATCTTCCTCAGGAGAACTTTCCCCTTCCAGAGTAGCATAACCCCGATCTTTTTTGTCTTTTTTATCTTTACGTTTGCCAATCAACAAATCTTTCTTAGAAATCTTTTCATGTGCCTCATCGCTGACTGAAAACATAATGATTTGTTTTGAATTTTCAATACATTATTTGGCTTTCATAGCAAAAGCACATAAATAACACTTCTAAAATGCCTTACTGAAATAAAATATACATGTCCAGAAACAATAAAAATACCTACAGTCACTGTCATTACTTCTTTTACCAGCATCAGAAGCATACAATCCAGGAAATTCACGTTCAACGTCTGGGCTTTCGAATTCCATTATTGACTATTCAATAGACTATATTTAAAAGTTAAATAAACCCGAAAATTTTCAGCATTCATCATTTCAAAGGAGAGAAATGTTTTCCCATAATGAGAAAGGAGGTTACTAGAGTGATAACGGTTACCCCTAAAATGTT
This sequence comes from Halyomorpha halys, assembly GCF_000696795.3. Taxonomy (NCBI): domain Eukaryota; kingdom Metazoa; phylum Arthropoda; class Insecta; order Hemiptera; family Pentatomidae; genus Halyomorpha; species Halyomorpha halys. The sequence continues at coordinate 665,121 of NW_027115723.1, read as the reverse complement.
ATATGACATATGGATGAATAGGTAATTGTTACTACGTTACTTTTAATATTTGATTTATGGTTCCAGTAGAGTTGGATGCTAGGTGGATATTTGTTAGGAGGCTGTCTCCTAATGGACCAAGTTCTTTAAAGTTGCTGGAGCTACACGGCTCAAGGTTGACTGATAAGGAAATGTAAACAGCTGCTTCGCTTGCCAATGATAACCTTAATTAGTTGTATACGTTGTGTGGGTGTACTGGTGATAAGTTTGTTTCAGTATGGTTCTGGTACTATCAATTTCCTTATCTCTGCGCCCTAGTTAAAGCATATGCTTTTTCTCTCCTATAATATTTTACTTAATTACAAGGCTTATTTGGCAACTCCATTATAACAGATGGATGTTGCAAAATCATTTTTTGGCTCCAGGCCTCATGATGGATACAGTGGAAAAGAAGATTACAATGTAAGATTTACTACTTTATTTTTATTAGAAAATCTACTGTAATTGGTAAGTCTTTAAATAATTTCCAGACAAAAGTGGAGACAGCAATATCTGATGATGAAGAGATTCCTGATTTCTCTTCCCCACAATCTACCAATGGACATTTGGCTGATGGTATTATTCCTACACCTGGTGGTCCTTTCTCAGCTCTTACCCCATCGATGTGGCCTCAAGACATTCTTTCCAAGTTAGGACAGATTCCTGATGATCCCAATTCACAGCCTGATTATAGGTAAATTATGCCATTTAAAAAAAATAAAATAAACCCTAATTGATCAAGTATTTTAAGTATTTAGGTGATTTTTTTTTATTCTCGTTTTTTTTACTTCAAGTGTAATTTTTAGGTTTGACGAGTTTGGATTTCGAGTTGAAGAAGAGGATGGTCCCGAACAAAACTCTAATAAACTTCTAGGTGTTCCATTAATGGAGGATGCTCAAGACCGGTAATTATTATTGGATGATTTTTATTTTTATATCATTTCTTTACATGTCTTTAACTTAAAAAAAGAGTTAAAATTATTCCTCTTGTTATAAACTTGTTTTAATAACCACCTTACACCCCATACAATATAAAATCTAAAGTCTTGTTGAAACAAAATTCATCTGTACTTATATGTTAATACAGAAAATAATTTATCAAATACAATTTTTCAGTAATTAGTGAAAGTTGAATTTGATATTTGCTTGAGAGATTTAAGATACCCAGTTTGAAAACTATAAATGACTATCTATATTATATTTCATAATTTTTGTCTTCTCTTGTATTAACATTTTTTTTTTTTTGGAAAATCACAAAAATATTTTTAACTTCAACTCGAGCTCACTGACATACACAAAACATAGGGAAACAAGTAGGTTAGTAAGTGAAAGTTGTGGGATGCACACACCGCACCATATTTTTTTTTCATATTCAATAGTTCCACATTATACAATCATATATTCCATAAAATCTCTTATCCATATTGTAATATAAATGTGGTTATTCAATTGAAAATATTTTTATTAAGTGCTAAATGAATTTTTTTAGATTGAAATGGTTAGCACATCTTGAATTCAGTCACAACAATGATTCAAGTGATTTGACTTGGGAAAGAGTTGAACTAAGACTTCCCAAGACTGATAAATTGCGCCAGATGGCAAGAGAAGGCATTCCACATTCACTGAGACCACAACTTTGGATGAGGCTGTCAGGTAAATTTTTTTTTTAAATGCAATCTATAATTTAGCCTTGTTTTACACTAATGTTCCCTTATGAATGACTGTGATGGCCCAACTCAACTGAGTGAGGCTTTCAGAGGTATTTATAGGTAACCAACCTATTCTAACCATGGTGGAAAGGTTGTTTTTATTCTGTTGGACTACCATAAAATTAAAGTCAACTTGCCCAAGCTGGAATCAACTGCTGCAGTTAAGAGACTGCTAAAGCTACACTTCAACTCCCATGGCAACCACTACCACTTGTTTTCTCTCCTTTTTTTTTACCCCCTGCCTGGTCATTTCTGACCTATGTGGGGTGGGAAGGGTTTATCTACAGGTAACCAACCTATTCTAACTATGGTGGGGAGGATCAAGTTTTTATTCCGTAGAACCACCACAAAATTTAAGTCCTCCAAGCTGGATTCCACTGCTACAGTTACGAGATTACTAAGGTGGCATCTCAACTCCCATGGCTACAGCGACCATTTGTTCTCTCTACTTTTTTTACCCACTGCCTGGCCATTTCTGATCTATGTGGAGTGGGGAGGGTTTATCTACAGGTAGCCAACCTATTCTAACCATGGTGGGGAGGGTCAAGTTTTCACTCCTTGGGACCGCCCCAAAATAACTGTCTACCCCTCATTCAATAACAGTCTACCCCTGGTTGGATTCGGCCTGTGCCACTACAGTACTGAGGTTGCTAAGGTGATGCCTCAATTCCTCAATGTATTAATGCTACCAGCACTACTTCCTATTTTCTATTTTTTTTAATATGTAAAAATATAACTTAATTTATCTTTTAGTTATAGTAAAAACTTTTTAATCTATTGTGTTCAGAATTTCAGTTTTACCAGTTGTATGCGACTTTACGATTGTGTTTGACTTTTGAGCATCAATTTAAACAGGAATACCAAAGATAAATCACTCTAGATAAAAATTTAATTGATTAACCCCTTAACTTGTACGCTCAAGTTAATTTGAGCACATTAAACAGTCCAAATTGTACACACTCAAGATAATTAGAGCAGCTTCATATTTTAAACTACTATGATTTTCACCCATGAATTTAATTGAGAATTGGAAATAACTGTGATCATAATAAAATAAATAACAATGATTTATTCTTTGTAATAATCCTCTATATATAGCTTTAACCTATGTTTACATAAGGAGCTAGGTATTATGACCGATATCCAAAATTAAAATGATAATTTTCACTATTTTTTGCCTAGACAATTTTGTTCTAAATTGTGTTTTTTACATTAAAAAAAACTGATTTTTTTTGGCTATTTTTTCTCAAAAAATTGTGCGTTAAGGGGTTAAACCATGTATTTTACATATATTCTGAACCTGTTCAGAGAGTGTAGATATCCAACAAAGTACATACAATTTTGATATACTAGCTATAGTAGTGTTTTAGGAAAAACATAATTGCACAAAAATTAAATCTAAACATTGAATATTTATTTATCATCTAAATTAAAACCACTTCATTGCGAAAAAGAAAATTAATACACATGAGCATTATTGATTTAAATATCTGATATAACATTGCTTCCATGATTCTGATCTCTTTTTATTAAATAGTTATTGATTAATTAACTGTTTCTATGAAACTTAAGCTTCATTTGACATGGCTCATTCTTCTTTATCTGATTCCACTTCCTGGACCTAAGCTTCTTGTGGGTTAGTAACACTTTGTACAATCTGTTTGCCATTCAGTTTTTTGGCCATTTATTTTTTTTTTTTATATCATGAATAGTTGAAAAAAACAAAAAAACACATGGAAATCATGCATAATGAAGTTTCTGTTTTCACCATTTTTGAGACGATTGATTTATTATCTCAATTTTTTCTGTATTGCGAGAGTCACCTGTACAAATGTGATTTTTAACTGCTAAAAAACAGGAAACACTGTATTTAAGTTAACAATGAACAGACGGTTGGGTCCTCTTTCCTCATACCTCCTGCTCTCTGTTCCATCCTCTATCCAATCTTCATTTTTCATTTCCCTTTGCTTCTTCCTTTATATTTTCATCCTACTCAACTACCACAAACTGGAAATGGACACCTCTGTTTACCTTCATAATTGAGCATCATCGTCAAACAGAGGGGAGGTTGATAACAGAGGAAAGCAGAGGTTGACCAGACTTTTCCTTCCCTCTCCTCCATCCTCTGATTTTGTTAGTCAAAATATTTAATTTTGTAAGTACTTCAAGACATATGGTAAGATAGTAATTTAAAAAATCTAGGTTTTCTACCCTTTAATATGCTTTATCTGAATACATTGGTCTACTTACTAATAAAGTAAGGAATTTAGAGAACTCTATGTGTTATGTAAGTTATTTATTAATTATACAGAATATAATCCCTAAAAAGTTAGTCAGTGCTGAACTGATATGTTCACACCTGAGGGTAGATTGAGAAGTTGCTGGAAGGATTGTGTGTGCTGTCTTTGTAGGTTCGGCGGAGGGGAACATGTTAGCAAAGACTATTGGTAGTAGCACCATTGAAGACTTCTAGGTTTATTGTTTGTAGAAATGGCGAGAGATGGTTGGTGTTGCCTGCAGTTCTAATAGAAATGTAGAAATGCCTTGGTTAGAACCTTGCATGTAATCAATACCTCTTCTGCATGCATTGAGTCTAAAATAAACAATGTTTATTTTTAAGCTTACTCATGGTGTACATGGTTAGTTTTATTCTACTGATTTATTGTGTCCATATGTCCCAAGAAATACATCCATTCTCATTGAAAAAAATATGAATTTTATGGGCTAAGGAAATTAAATGTAATGGATTTTTAGAACTAAAAATAAATGAAGAGATTTTATAAACAAAAAGTTTAGGATGGGTGAACATGATCAGTAGTAGTCTGAATTCAGTTGGTGAGGGTAAACTATTTTGAAATTCCTATATTCTCTCTTTTCAGGTGGTTTGGAAAAGAAGATTAATTCTGAAATGAGCTATAGAGATATAGTTAAAGTTTCTAGTAATGATGCTTTAGCAACAAGTAAACAGATTGAAAAAGACTTACTTCGTACAATGCCAAGCAACGCCTGCTTCAGTAATATGAACAGTACTGGGGTTCCAAGGCTTCGTAGAGTTTTGAGGGCTTTGGCTTGGCTCTATCCAGACATTGGGTAAGCTTTTTTAGTTTGTTAAATTATGTTCTTGGTAAAAGTTGTATGTAATTATCATTTTATCCTAGTTACTGTCAAGGCACTGGTATGATGGCTGCTTCACTACTTTTATTAATGGAAGAAGAAGATGCTTTTTGGATGATGTGTACAATAGTAGAAGATTTATTGCCTGCTTCATATTACTCATCATCCTTAATTGGTAAGGTGGACTCCATTTGTTGTTTCTTTTTATAGAAAGTCAAGTTTGCTATTACACAAATATTGAATTTTTAATCTATCAAAAATTTGTTATTGTTTATTTTTTTTTCTTTAATGTAATGTTATAATATTAAGAATGTTTATAGTAAACTTTTTTAACTGGTCCTTTTATTGAATATGTTAGGTAAACAAAATATTTCTTTTTTCACCTAGGTATCCAAGCTGATCAACGAGTGCTGAGAACCTTGATATGCTCTTTTCTACCTGATGTTGACATAACTTTGAAACAGCATGATATTGAATTATCCCTCATCACATTGCATTGGTTTCTCACAGTTTTTGCATCGGTTGTCCACATGAAAATTCTTCTTCGTATCTGGGACATGTTTTTTTTTGACGGATCTATTGTCCTTTTTCAAATTACACTTGGGATGCTTAAAATTAAAGGTTGATAAAGCTTCTTTTTTAGCTTATTGTAAAGTAATATAGAAACGAAGTTGTGATTATGCTTTTTATTTTTTTAGAACCCACTTTAAGAAATTTAGAAAATTCAGCTCAAATTTTCAATGCATTATCTGATATACCCGGAGAAATAGATGATGTGGAACAGCTATTAAAGGTTATTTTCAATGCATTATAACCAAGTTTAATCTTTATATTCTATAAATATTCTATTGTTTATTTATTGTTTTAGATTTCTTTAGAAGTTGCTTCTTCTTTGACTGAAGTTGTGATTGAGACTCATAGACGGAGACATCTTGCTTATCTCATGACTGATCAAGGAGCTCTTGTTGGTAATCCAGAGTCTGCTCCGAACCTCCCTAAACAGCATTTGACTAGGTTAGCAGCGATCATCCTTGGGTTTTTAGCTAATATTTGTTACCATTTGGGCTTTGCCTGCGTCAGAATCCTTAATCCTTATCGGAGGAAGTAGCTAGTTTCATAGAATGGATAATAACACTCACACACTAACCAGTATTGTTCACACTTTTAATATTAATAAAACATTCAATACTTAAATAAAAATAAAAGTATATTAATATTATATTTAACAAATTTATAACTAAAGCTGATTACCTAATAATCTCATTAAGTTAATTTTTATGAAACACATTGTTGTTAATGTTAGATCTTAATTTTATAATTCTTGAAGTTATTTCTTTATAATGTTACCAAGAGATTTTTTCGGAGTTATGATCTAGTTACTAATATTTTTAAATTTTAATTCTCATTATTTATGCATGTATTTAATCGTAAAATATTAATTAAAATGATAAGTAAACATCATACATATGTTTCCACCTTTATGGAATGTGAAAACATCTACTAAACACTCATGGCTTATTAGTAGGTTTTATTGAAAAGAATTACTAACTGCAAGAATAATATTAATTAAATCCAATCCCACATCTGAAATAAATTTAGCATTGTATGTCATAAAATCTATAGTAAACCGTTGATGTTTATAGTAACTCCTTGTTACTTTTATTTATAGTTAAATGAGAATTGTGTATCTTTATAAACACAAACCAATTAAAACCACACATTTTCTAAAATCTAGTCATCTATTTCAGTGGTTCCCAACTTTTTTCCAATAATTCTTGATTTATATTTTCACAGTGATTGCTCTCTCTTAATTGTCCATTTAGGATTAGAGTAATCCAATCTAGGATTGGTGCCATTTATGAAACTTAAAACTTATTGTTTTGTTAAAATCTATTTAATTAAATTTGTTTAAACCTTCAATATAGCCAAATGCTCTCCATGGAGTATCATAAGTTGGGAGCCCCTGTTCTATCCTTGGCTTCAAGTTTTTAAAAAAATCATTTTCATATATTTTATGGAGAAAACTTATTTGATAAAATTGTTCAGTATTAGATGGTCTTGTTGAAAGGTTTTTTATTCTTATCCAGCCTTCAGTTTTATTAGAATAATGTAGAAATAATTTTTTTTTTCTTTTGGTATAAATATTTTTTCAAATCAAATAAGTGCTCTCTTGAGTGCATTAGTTAAATAGTGTAATTTATGTATATTATATCATTTTTATTTTGTTTTTGTTTTATCTGCCTGCTTAGTTATAATACTTAGACCGATTTAGTCAATGCTCACAAGATGCTTTTGTAGTGAAATGAGAGATTGAAACAATTATATTAAATGGCATGAATTTTTTATAATAATTAAAATAAAATGTATTATTTATTTTCTGGTTGTATAGAAAATTTTGAATAAAATGTTAGATGATCAAATTCCTCTTGTTATATCTCGACTCATAGTCAGATATAAATCTTTGACATTCTGTCTGAGTTTCCTTTTTATACCTTAAACAATTTTAAGGATTATGTGTTGGTTACAGTTTTAATTATAATTATTTGTCAATTGAGAAAAAAATGAATTGGTTGCTATTGTGTGCATACTTTTTTCAGTATTTTTCTAGTTAAGTTAACCACCACTCCTATTACTAGCAGGAAACAACCAACAGATTTATAAGCAGTTAACTCAAATCAAGTTAATTTTTTATCTGATGTTTGCTTTAAGAAGTAGATTTAAATTTTCAAATCACTAATTCACAAAAATAGGTCAGACCTGGTTGCCCAGGAGAGGAGTCATTACGATTTTTGAGGTTTTTTTATCTGGAATAGTCAATACTCTTGGGTGAGGCCCAAGTCAAAACTTGTTTGAGACCGACTTTTTTATGGATGACCCTGGGTATTAGCATTATAAAAGTTGTATCTTTTTGAGAACTTTCAAATTTTGTTGTATGATTAGACCACTATTTTCATATATGTAATCCATAATTTTGTACCAGCATTGAATCCTTCAATTTAGCAATAATTGTTTTATTGCTCCTGTTGTTTATATCTGAGTAAAGGTTTGTTCATTTTAGTATTTTAAGTACTTTTGTTCTGTTTATAGTACGTTGAAGTAGATATTATAAATTTTCCTTTCACCCAATTTTTAGTTCCTTCTTCTCGTTTAAATTTGGCATATATTATGAAATCAGTTCAGCATAATTTTATTATTTCGTTTAAATTTAGTATATTTTTTTTGATAAATTTTCTAAAATAAATAAATAATAAATATATTTCCTATTTAAGTATTTGTCCTTAATATTTTTTCTTTTAACTCTCATTTCGATTAAACAGTATTGCAGTTTTTCTTTTACTATTCTTTTTTTTTTTTTACTTTTTCCTAATTACAGTTCATTTTTAGTTTCTTCCTCCTAATATTTTTATTGTATTTATGTTCATTTCTATATTATTTTCTTATGGATCTCAGGGCAGCTTTTCTTCAATTTTTTCATTTCCTCTGTCAAGAGCTTGTACATTTAATTGTTTATTTATTGTCTGTGTTCTCATCTTATGATTATTATGAGGCTTCCAGTACTTATCAATTTTGGTCATGAGTGTCCTATTGCTTTAGGGTTTAGCCTCCTTTCCTCTGATCAGGGTAGGGTTATCAAACAATTGTAACCAGGTTATAAAGATGTAGTATTATTTCATGGGCTTGTCATTTTTAATGAATAAAATTCAATCCTCACCGGTAGGGGCCTCCAAATCATCCATGTTGAAGTTCTATCCTAAAACGCTCAAACACTATGTATTTACAAAGATAATTCTTGGCTTATGACGTTATTTTGTGGTTGGTTTAAGCACACAATTATTTTTCTTGTTTCTCTGCCATGTGGTATTTCTATTACTTGTAATTATTGAGCCATAGTTTTTACAGTATTTTGTGGCCTTTACAGGTCTATCTTTTTCAAAAGTTTTATCAATAGTTTTGGAATTAATTCAGCTCTATTCTCTTTTATTCTTTCTGACAGTTCACTTCTCTTGTGTTTATAATCTTCAATTTATCTTCTCCTGTGAGTGATGAAAGTCATGCCAATCATAAATATTTTAATTTCGCATGTATATTTATTAGCAGTGATTTGCATATTTTCGGTTTTATAAGCTTTTAATCCAGTGCATGCTTCTTCATTGGGAAATATTCATCAGATTTAAATTATTTATTTTCAAATATGTAAGTAATTTTCCATATTATTATGACTACTTTAAATATTTTCAGTAAATTTTAAGTATGTTTTAAATTTTAGGAGACAAGTAAAGAAATCAAAATCTGTCATCCAGTTAATTCTTTTTGGTGATGAAATTACTGAAGAAGATATCAAATCAAAAAATATAAGGCAGACTGGTACGTTAGTTAAGTTTGTAATTGGAATGCTATTTTCATTACATGCAAAACTTTTCATGTCACAATTAAGTATTATTATCATTTTTTTAATGAAATATGATTTCATTTTTGTATATTTTTGCATGTTTATGTTAATATTATTTGAAATATCAGTAACGATGGATCCTTCATCATAAACTATCTCTTTTTATGATCCTTGGCCATATTTTTACAATCGAAATGTTAAATTGTAATAATTCAAAGGCCATAGAAATGCATGCGGGGAAAATGTTATTTGTAATCTGTCAACTTGAAGAGACGTAAAAGTGACTTGTTAACATTTTAACATTTTTCTACAGATTTTATTGTTAAAACAATCTCTCCACTATAATGCCTGTGGACCTATTAGATATAGGAATAGGATGGTGAAGATCTCATTCATTTTCTTGAAGCTATGAATAGAACTAATAGTTAATGAATTAGTAGTCTTGTCTAGAGAACAGAATTCAAGTTTGTGAGAAATTATGTATGAATGAATTATATAAACATACCAGGTACCATTAGTACACCAATCATTTCAGTAGTGTTGTTAACCCTTATTACATTATTATGATAGTGAATTTATTTTTGCCATTTCACCTTTGATTCTTAGTTAAAGAAATTGTTATTTGTATGTATTCTTCAGTAAGATTTCCAATCTTAACTCACATTAGTTGAAATTTCGTTTTTCTCTTTAGATTATTAATATTCAGTACGGTTTGTTTTTCTCTATTTATTTTCATAACATAATCAATTTCAATGTTTATAATTTTTTTTGTTTATTGTATAGAAATTCTTGTTGACTTGCGAGAAGCTATACTGCAGGTAGCTCGGCATTTTCTCACTACTGAACCAAAACTGTGTAAAGATGCTGCATTGGTTGCTGATTATAGTATAGAGAGCCATGCTAAAGATCATGAGAGATATCTGAATGTATCCAGGACCAGAAACCGGAGAGCAAAAGCTTTGCTTGGTACTTTCAAATTTAATAAATTAATTTCTGATTTATTAAATTTTATTTTTTTTTTTTTTCTTTACTGATTCATGAAACATAATGAAAATTTATAGATTTTGAAAGAAATGACGATGATGAACTTGGGTTTAGGAAAAATGATATAATCACAATTATTAGTCAGAATGATGAACATTGCTGGGTTGGAGAGCTAAATGGTTTAAGAGGTGAGTATTTTTGTTATTATTTGTTGTTACTTTTTTTTTTTTTTTTTACAGCACGTTTACTTGAACTTTTTTTTTATTAATGTAACATCTGTTGATCTATCAGCAATAATTTACCTATTCTTGCTCATTAAATTTGTTTACTTTTAGTACAATCAAACTTCATTTATTAAAGCTTTCTTTTAAAGATTTCTTTCCAGTTAAACAGTAAACAAATAAAAAATAAATTATTAATTTTACCAAATCTTCTTTACCTAATGGACATAACATTGGTAGGCCCAGATTTTTAAGTAACTAAGTTAGTTTAAAGATATTGAAATCCTCAATTTATCCACTAGAAAGAAAGTTATATTAAAATTAAACATTATTTGCAAATAACTCATAAATTAATTTTTAAAAATAATTAAATCAGACCAATAGGATTATAGTTATTAAGAAAAAGTGTAAATTATTTCCAATAACTTTGCAATTTTAAGCAAAAAAATTGTATTCATTTACAATTTTATTGTTGTGAAAATTTGTATTTAAGGTGCAAAAAAACAAACAACAGATTTTAATGTGTTTTTTTTTATCCCAAAAAAATCAATTTGTTTTTTAATACTAAACTTTATTAGAAAAAATAATGTTTAACATCTAAAACCACTCACAACTTTTTAAATCAGATGGAAAGAGCTAACTCTGTTTACTTTCTTAAATGATATAGTTACAGTAAAAATTACTTCTAATATGGTTACCTCGTTTATAGGTATAGCCTTTGATGTCAAAATTCATCATCCTTATTACATACTCTTTTCACATTTCATAAACTATTTCATTTTAAAAACTGCAGTACTTATCTTTTAATGGGACTATAAAGTTAACAGGTTAATATAAAAAGATACCCTCTAGGAAAGAACTGTTTTTTATCTAATTGCTTGTTTTTCTAGCTCGGTATTTACTTTTCCTATATCTTGAGGTAAATATTTGAAAAGAAAAAATATGGAGCTGCTGCTAATTACGGTTATTTATGATTGTCTATTATTATTTAACTTTAGTTCATTTTGAGATTATATTTTATTTTAAACTGAAATAGAGTTAGATTGACCTTTATTATTTAATATAAAGGTTTAATAATTTTTGCAGTAACATAATTTAATCTTACATAAATTGAGCTGTTTACACATAAATTTGAGGCTTGATCAGTTTAGAACAGCAGGGATTGTCATTGTCAATGCGTGTACATGTGATAAATACGAAATTTATGTTAATAAAAAGTTGAGAGCTGATTCAAATCGGTTTGGATTGGTTGAAATTTATTTTTACTACTCCTTCGAATTAAATTTTGACCTTCCCACTTTTATTAGAATAGATTTATAATGTATAAGACATACTACATTTCCTGCTCTAGTTGTCGGCTTACCAATGACATGGTTGAGAGATAAGTACTAGGATCTTCCGGAGTCCTGCCCTTTCCTCCACAAGTGGGAGGAAGAGCTCAGTCCGGAGTTCCCACGACGGAATATAATATAATATTGTATATAGGAATAATTGTGTTTAAGATATTATTTTACTTTAAGTTTAAAGTTGTTTGTATTTATTCATTTTTTTTCTCTTTTATTTCTTATTTTTTTATCATTTACTTTATATATTTGTAAATGTGGTGTGAATGAGCTCTACAATCCATATTACCAATGTCTAAAAATATGATAGAATCTAATATCACAAAATAAAAAAATATTCCAGAAAAATAAGCAATTTTCTTTCAGTTTTCATAATTTCTATTTGTTCAGGATGGTTTCCAGCCAAATTCGTTGAAGTACTTGATGAAAGGAGCAAACAGTATTCATGTGCTGGTGATGATTCTGTGAGTGAAGCCATTACGGATCTTGTTAGAGGGACTCTCTGTCCATACATTAAACAAGTTTTAGAACATGGAATGAAGAGACCTCATTTTCTTGGTAATATATATGTTAACGAATTAATAATTTCCTTAGTTTTCATTATGAAGTATAAATTTGATAGCAGAACTCCCTAAATTTTTGTTCATTTTGTACCTGTAAAGTTAATATACTTTCTTTATAGGAGGGCCATGTCATCCTTGGTTGTTCATTGAAGAGGCTTCAACTAAGGAGGTGGAAAGAGACTTCACTTCTGTCTACAGTAGGCTTGTACTGTGCAAAACCTATAGACTCGATGAAGATGGCAAAGTTCTTACACCAGAAGAGGTAATTTTACTTTCACTTACCTATGAATGGAGTATACAGTACGGGAAGGTGTTGCGATTGTGAAAAATTTTTAATTCAAGTTTTCGATGGAAATGTATGTTTTGAGATCCCTGAGTCAAAAATCTAGTATCGCAAAATGGTCTGTATGTCTGTTTGTGCACAACCTAGCTCAAAAACAAAAAGTCATTCGGAACTGATATTACATATTTGAGGTGGGTATATCCTAGGGATGTGACAGCAACTTTTTCATTAAAATTGAGCTCCTGGAAGTGTCACTTTACACAATTGATTTTTCATATTTTTTCAATTTTCTCCATAACAACTCTAACAATTTTGATTAAACTGAGTGAATCAATAAGCAACTGAGTGGTCTTTTATATCAGATATATTTTATCCCTTTTGATATAGACTAACAGGACTTAAATGCCAAATTTTCAAATAATCTTCCTCTAAAGTACCTTTAATTTTCTTTATTTCAGAAAATAAACACTTCTTATTGTTAGCAATAATATACAACGTATAAATACAAAATCATAAAGAATTTTATAAATAACTAAAGGAAATATAAATATATATAAATCCGATTCAAACATGAAATGCCGAGACCACATCGATGACATCGACCCCATTGATCGCATGACTGCTTCGTTATCTTTTGTTAAACTGTTGTATTCTTGGCAGGAACAAAATCAATATTTGTTATTTCCATCTCAAGAAACCTTAAAATACAATGTCAAAATGTGTATAAGTTTTTTTATGTAAGGGTAATATTACTATGATGTTTTTGTATGCTAGTCTTTATTTTATTACTATTTCTTTATGTAATTTTTAGAGCAAATCATATATTTTAAATATTTTGTTATAGCTCTTATACCGATGTGTGCAAGCTGTGAATTTAACCCATGACAATGCCCATGTGCAGATGGATGTCAAGCTGAGAAGTTTGATTTGTATTGGGTTGAATGAGCAAGTTCTTCACTTGTGGCTAGAAGTTCTCTGTTCTTCTATCGATGTTGTTCAAAAATGGTAAGTTTGATTTCTTTCCATAATTTAGTTTAATATATTCTTATGGCCAAATAATTCCAACATGTTTACTTATAACTATCTGTTATTTCCTGTATGTCAAGATTTAATTTTTTTTTTTCCTTTATGACTAAAGTACATTTATCAATGAAAATTTAATGTAAACAAGAAAAAAAGTTTATTTATAATATTACAATCTATAAAAATTGTCTTGGCTCAATTTTATAGCTGTGAGCAATATTTTCCCTTATGAGGTGGTTATTTGTGCTCTTGATCAGCCAGCCAGTTTTTCTTCGATGTCTTTAAATTGGAGTAACTTATGAAGCTAACCATTACAACACGGGACTAGAGAACTAATCTCATAAAATGCTTAGATGGCAAAAGTGATTTACACAGATGTTAAATGCCAGTCATTTCAAAATGATAACTAAAATTCCATCATGTTGGCATTTATATTCTTTCAAGGAGAGTTATTGCCCCTACTTATTAGTATAGTATACATAAAATTATTTTTCATAAATTATCAATTAAATGTTATTTATTGTCATTTTTGTAGGTACCATAGTTGGAGCTTCATGAGTAGCCCTGGTTGGGTGCAGGTCAAGTGTGAACTGAGGATCCTTTCACAATTCGCCTTTAACCTCAACCCTGACTGGGAGCTTCCTGCTAAGAAAATGCCATCACAACCTCTCAGGGATGGAGTGAGGGATATGCTAGTTAAGCACCATCTCTTCTCATGGGACCTCTAAGTTATCTTTGGTTGTGATTTCTGATACAATTATCTCTACCTCAGAAAGGGAAGGCTTAAGTAATGAAAACCATAGGAACGACTCCAGGAGAGAGCTCTTTACCTATTAAGTTTTCTTAATATGTTAGAAACATTACTAATTTATCTCTATAACTTCTTTTATTTTTAAAATCGATCTGTTGTATATTTTTTATAGATCTTTTATTTTTTATTAATTTAAATCATTTAATAAACTAGGTATTAATTATTTTTATTACCTATTATGTATATTGAAATTGTTATTGTTTAAACTTATGATTACCAGGGAAAAATTGCACTTAATCTTTATAATTTTTAAGTTAGAGTAAAAAAGTTATTAATTTTGAATTTTTCCGTCCTAGATTATATTAATTTTTCATCAGCTTTGGAATAAAAGGTAATTATATTTAAGACCCAATTTTATTACTAATATTTTCAGCAAAAATAACTGTTTCTATGATCTAAAAACACAGACCTATTATTTTATTTTTCAAGTCACATGACCTCTAGTAAACAGTAATTGAGATTCATGAGTAATCTTTGGTGTAAAGAGTCCATTGTCCAATTTTTAATATCATTTTTTTCTTTAACAGTTTATATAATAGACTCATAGTCATAGATTATGAGGTAAATAATCTGTTAAAATGAAAAAATAAGCTTTTTTTTATAATCTCACAAAATATGTAACAAACTGCTAGAAATAAAATAACTTATACCGCAAATATATAATAACTGTTTAAAATCAATTTTTGATTTACTCTGGGTCTCCCAACTGGGGTACCACAAAACCATTCAGGAATGGGTTATTGTTTCAACTCAACACAGTTTTGAATTACTCTCTCAGATTTCCGATTTCAGATCTTAAACAGATTTTGTGTAAGTATCTTAGGCTTTCTTAGCTTTTCCTGATAATATGGCATTTGACACTTTTTTACTAAACAATTATGTTAGGGTTCCATCATTTACCTACTTTTACCAAATGGGTTCTGCCTGTTTCTTAATAGTACCGCAAGGGTTCTGCTACCAAAGAAAGGTTTGGAACCTCTACTTGAGGTTATATTCAGACTGGCTATATCTCTGTCCTGATATTTTTTTTTAGTGTATTTTGTAACTAAGAAATCTGATTGTTATCTCAGGATTTTCTTTATAGAGAATTTTGTTGTAAAAATACTTATTTCGATCCTAATATGTCTAAATAAAGTGCGATGTCAGGAAAAAAAGGTCGATAAATCACTACATTTCCTCAATGGTATATAGTGAAAAAAAATAAGCTCCATGGAAAATTGTCTATTTTATTAAATGTGCTAATTTTATATCTATTGCTGCTTACCAAACCTGCAGTGTAATGAAAAGGGATTCCTCATTGAACATTCAATATTTTATTTGACATACATCTTATTACAGGGAATAGTTCTCTTAGATGTAACCATTAATCGTTGAGAAATATACTTAATTTAATATTCTGTTATTAATTCATGATATAATTTTTAATTTTATTGTATTTCGAGTAACTACTATAAGAAAATAAATTTCTGTCTTTATAATTACTGGTTCTTTATAGTCATGTGTCTTGCGTAGGTTTATTAGTGTATATATATATCAAAGCTTTGCTTGAATAGTGGGACATCTGACAAAAAAAAAAAAGTTAGTACCTTATACTGTAGTTACTTTCTTTACTGAGGTCTTCCTGCAGACATTCCTTAAGTTATTATAGTTTTTTACAAATTAGCTTCAGTCTTTAGAACAATCCATGGAATACCTCAGGCACAAAATAAAAAAAACTTTTTCTTGTCCTATGTGCCCTTATTCTGACAAAGCAACGATATGGTTTAGCTGGTGTAAAAAAAAATCTTTTTGAAGGTTGAAACAAATCAGTATTTTGAATAAGCTTTTACTTAAAAATTTAAGTTTTTATATAAATTAAGTTCCTATATAATTTGTAAAAAAAAATTGTTCTAATTATTTATAGTTAAATGTTATTTGTCATATGTATAAGTTGAATAAATGCTTGTTTACCCATAATTGTGTGATAATAAACAAACATATATTCATTCCATATTTACAGTGAATCATTTATTTGAAATGAAATAGCTCAAATAACAGTAATTTTAATCTAATATTGAAAAATTCCTAATGCCAAAAAAAAAAAATTGTAATAAAATAAAAACATTTCATTTTCCAAAATTTCACAATACATAAAGGTATGTATAAAATAATTAATATATTTTTTATTTTTGTAAAAGCAAATCAAAGTGACCATGTCACACATTGTAAATTATTTGATATATATTATACAAATTTTTTTCTCAATCCTTCCTCTGTACTACATTGTGGTAATTATACTACGTACTTAAACCCTAAGGCAGTTGTGCTGAATGGAATTTATGATGAGGAGTTCAAAGCAGGAGGTTTTGATTGCATCACATTCGTAATTAGATTTTTCAATGCTTGCTTAAAATATGGCCAACTCTCAAATGACTCTTATTTTGCTATGTTCTTATTTAGAAAAATGGTGCGAAAAAGGTGTGGCAAATTATAGGCCTTTAAACATTTCCTTTTTTTCTATAACCCCTTATCTGGTCATTTCTAAGAGATGGGAAGGATTATTTACTGGTTACCAACCAATTCTAACCAGAGTGGGATGTTTTCATTTAGTGGGGCCGCCACAAATTAAAAGTCGACCCCCTCATGCCAAAGTCGAACCGGTGCCATTTCTCCTTAAATTCTTCATCAACAACATTCGTTATGGTTTAAAAATTGTAGCGACACCGCTACTTGCTGGTCTATACTGTAATTACTACAGGTTAATAATCCATGGGATGATGGAGCTAGTTAAAGGGGATTTCAAAAAAACTTGTATAGAATAAATGGGAAACTTATCTGAGATTCCTGGGATGGAAGAAAATTTAGTTTGATTATGTATATTGTGATTACTAATAACTAGTCATTAAAATCATCATTAATTCAAAAGTGTCGACATTTTTATGATACGATACCTGCACAACTTTTCTGGTAGCCAGCAGCACCATCCCCATAATAAATTCCGAGAAGACCATAAGCCAAGCATAGTGGAAACTATATCAATATTGTAAAGTCATCTTATGTATCCCATGTTTGAAAATCTATTATACATGGACTAATTACTAACAAGGTACATATAACACACGTTTTTTAACATTTTTAATTACATGTCGAAGTATCTCCAAATATGAACTAGATATTTTTTGGATCAGAATTCATAATTTTACCATGCTATGAAAGGGCTAATGTAATTTTGAGTAGGAAATAATTCTCCACAATTATCAATTCCATAGTCTCAATCTTAGTTATAATTGCCATGATCACATTAAAATTTTAACTAGTTTCTTAGAAAAATTAATAAACGCTTCTTGTAAATGATCTTAATGATCCTTGAGTTATGATAATACATGGAGATTTATTTGATTAAGAGACCACTTCAGCATACAACCACCAAAAATGAGTAAATTGGTAAACATGATACATGTGGAGAAAATCCTTTATTAAGTAATCCTACATCCAAACAGCTTATCACAGTAGAATTCTGTGATATCTAGCTTTTTATCTAGATAAATAAATAACATTTTTAATCAGCCTATTCCAAAAATAAGAATTGATAAACATACATAATATAATGAGTAAATTAAATACATATAACAAATAAATACAGTTTCTGGAACCAACTCCACCTGCCTTAGAAAATGGATGGCTAGAAATGTAGCAATATTAACGTAGAATTGTCAAACCATCAAGAATTCACTGATGATCAATTATTGGTAGCCTCATCAATTGAAGACACAGATAAAAGCTTAGACTATCGGTCTGAAGATTAATATAAAAAATAAAAATAAATAGCAAAGGCCTAACAATAACTCCATGCAATCATATTAGAAGCACCAATGACTTCATCTATCTAGGTCACCAAATAAGCAACTTCGGGCAGTGAAATGAGAAAACAAGAAGTATGTTGTTAGATTGTGGAGGCCTAAGGCGTTTTATAAAAGCAAGATAGACATGAAATTGAAGAAAAACTGAGGAAACTATTATTTTACCATTACTGACATATCTGGAGAAAATACAGAATAACAAAAGTTTGGATAAAGAACAAACACTGGCTGATATTGGTGGTAGTTTTTAGGAGAAAGTAGAAATGGGGGAGCCACATCATGAAGAGGAAAGAAGAGAGCTGGAATAAGAGGATCAAGGCTAGGAGCAAGAGGTAGGGCAACCGCGAAATGTGATAAGGAGATGAGAGCAATATACAAAGGAAGGACCTGGTCATTCTTTTGAACACAAAAATCTTTAGCAGATAAGAATAAATGAAGGACCCTCTCTAAAACTTTATAACTAAAAAATTTAACAATATAATTTTTCAGTGTAAAAAGCATTCTTCTAACCTAATCTGTTTAGTCCATTCCTTAGCAAAGATTCTTACTTACACACAAAAACTGAAAATATGTTAATTTGGTCAAAAGTTTTTTCTTAATCCAGAAATGTTTGAAGAAATTGATTGAGGTCTTAAATTGATAAGAGATAAAATTGAAAAATAAATCCTTAAGTCTCTAAATAACCTGCCAATGTTTCACCATTTCAGGTATCATTAGGAAATAAAAATATAATATCAAATAAAGAAAATGATGCCGGACTGCATATACATCTCCCACCAGCAAGCCATCTCAACATGTAATCATATACTGTGAATATTTTTTAATTTTATTACAGAAACATTTATGGACTGTGAGGAATCAAATGAAAGCATTCTAAATTTGACACTGGTGAATTTTTTTTTTATGGTTTCAATTTTCTAAACAGGTGTCAAGTTCTCTGGTTTTCATATATCAATCTAATACTTTTTGTCATCATACAAAATTGTTTATATTATATTGATGCAATATCCATATACATCTTCTGTTTTTGATGCATTTTAACATGGCTTCCTATTTCATTTGCAATGCCAAAAAAACCTAACTGAATAAGTAACATCACTGATTAAATAAATTAAATGATCAATTAACATTTATCAAAATTATAAATAAGCTACCTTACATCTGCAACATCAACTCAAACCTAATTTCCTTATATGTTTTCAGATACACCACTTTGCCATAACAAAATTTAAACTGAGGTCATAATGAAATTTTTATCTAGTTTATCATCATAATTTGTAGGAAATATTTATAAAATTACTAAAATTAAATTATTGAAATGTAAAGATAAAACTGTAATGAAGGGACAAACTGAATAAAATGCTATAGCTGTATAGTTTATTTACAAAAACTTAAATAAATATAATTATTGTATTAACTAAAGAATAACTAAAAATTATATTGTTGGGTTCAAGGTAAGAATGATGAAGTGACATTTTAGTGTTGAGGAGGTTACTTACTATCTATCTCAGCTTTAACCAAACCTGCACTTAAAAATTATCAATAATTAATGATATTTTCGCAATTTTATTGATTGTGAAGAATATATTTGGTTCAAGCACAGGTAAATAGTAAGAAACCTGATTTTCCAAAAAATATTACATGCTCACTTTTACCTCTGACCTAACGATATAAACCTAACAAACAAAAATAACAATTTTACTGTGCTTGGCTTGATTTTGTATTATATTTTTCATCTGTTTCGATATCACCAGTTTCTTTATCTTCAAGCTGCTGTTTTCTAAACATTTCCATGATAATTTCTGTAGCAGTTGGTTTAGGATTGGGTGGTCCCCAGTAGACATTCTGTATAAATAAAGAATCTGATTTGATATATTTTAATAACAAAGGTTTATCACAGTTTTTCACTCAAAAGAAATATTGTAAAATTTATATTTAAAACAAAACAAGAGAATGAATTTGATATTTACCAAGTTACACTAAAGGATTGCTCATATTATTTTTAAAAGCTTATAATAACAGTATCTACATTCGAAAGAAACAAACTACAGGAGAAAATAAAGGCAAGATAAAAGGTGGGCAATGCCTGTAGCAAACGGCAAAATTAATCAATTCATGCCAATTTTTTAAATGCCAGAAAATTATAATTTACTAAACTATTATACTTGTGATTATCCCTTCTGAGAATAAAATGTGGCCACTAACTTTGAAGGAAGAACAACACCTTAAAAAATTAAGTATTAGACAAAATGTTTGTCTCAAGAAAGGATGAACCCACTGCAGAATTTAGACAACACTCTGTAGAATAAATGTTATTAAAATTTAAGTAATGCCAACAAGGAGGTAGAACTGAATATTTAAAATTGTGACATTCTTTATTGTAAAAAATGTTCTTCAAATTAATGCAACATCTTATTCTAATAAGTTTGGTTTTTTTTTTCCAGATTTTCTATAGTAATATCAAAGAGAGACTTTTCACTGATATAAACATGATCCATTCGGCAAAATACATGATTAATTATGAATACCAATGAAAAGATACATACTGTAATATAAGGATAATGTATAGCAGTTAAAATAAAATAGATTAATTCTAAAAATACATAAATAAACTGACTAGACTGAGAGATATGACAGTTGATATGAGAAGAGTAGAATACAGCAAAAAACAGGAATCTGCTCAACACAAACAACTAAATGTAGGAAAAAGGTATAGAATTAGGTAATAGCCTTTACTAGAGCAGGCCAAGACTTATTGGTTAGGCCAGATAAAAATAAAAATATTTAATGTGAGATTAAAAACAAAATAATCGATTCCTGGTGATTGCTGTTGGAAGTAGAAGGTATAAAAGCTAAAATAAAAATAAAACCAATGATAAATTTTACCAAAGGAAAAGAAGCAAGATTTAATTTTGGGTCCTTGAAGGTAAATGGTGTCCAAATTCCTTGAATAGAAGGGGTTTCAGTGTGCCACATTTTTCTATACCTCATTACTTCTTTCCCTGACCTTGAGAGAAGTAGATGTAACCATTTATTAACTTCATCTTTGTTGAAATTATGACAGTTAATATATTCTTTTTGTCCATTAACTGAAAAAGTAAATTTATAAAATTACAGAAATGTCTCTATGAACCTAAAAAAACATGCCATTTTTTTATTGTTTTACATTTTGCAGCATATTATACAAGTTTTTATTGCATGTTATAATGCATATTCTGCGATTTTACTGCATAAAAGTCCGGGCCTTAGTTATGAAGTAGTACCAAACCTTTTTTTGTAATAGAGAATAGGGTGGAGTGGGATAAAAAAAGCTAATAGAGCAAATACAGAAACTGTTTGGGAGCTTTGCCTTGAAAGCCTCTTCAGTGAGTTTTCTCTTATCTGATAAATCTTACTGCTAGCAAGAGAATGTAAATACCAAAAATCATAAACATTTTTTCTACTAATGTGTAAACCACAGTTTTTTTGTTTAAAAAATTATTGAAAAAAAAATTTCCATTAACAATTAAGGCAAAAAAAGTTGAATAAACAAATTTTTTTTAGGGGACTTTGATAGCACTTGCCTCATTGTAGCTATTAATAATTTTAACAAAAATATAAAAAAAGCAACATCTGTTTTTGCCCCATAGAATGAGAAGAATATCAAAGTGCTTAGAAATGAATAAAAAAAAAGAAGAGAAAATTACAACATAAGGACTAAAAGTTTTTAAATACTAGAGGGAGTATTGAAATCCACAAAAAAAAACAAGCTATATAATTTTTAAAATAATACTGAAATAGTTTTTTGTTAAGGAGAATTATTCAAGATTAATTAATACCGCTACATGTATTAATTATTGTAACAACTTTTTCTGGTTTGCTGGGAATTAAAAGGCCATTCAGGACAAATATGTTAGAAACTGGCCATGCTTAAAATGAATTTAGAGAGATTAAAAAAAAAAATAAATCAAAATTTTAAATAAATGATATTACGGTATTCAGCATTCAGACTTGGTGATTTATGTCTTCTCGTTTTCACATATACAACAACACCTGGATTGTTCCTTGAAAAATCGATCAGTTCTGTTTCAAGGAATTCCCTTAACATAAAAATATGAAAAAATCAATCAGCTATATAAAATTGATTCATTCAAATAACCACAAAAATAAATTGTGTACCTGATTCCTCTGCTGTCTCCATGAGTTTTGCAAAATTTAATGGTAACTCTTTTGAGCTGACATACATATCTACCAATACCATTTTTTAACGGGGCTCTAGGAAAGCCAGATGTCATAAATAAATGAGAATTAGACATGATAAGAGTTAAAATCTATCAAATAGGATATACTAGACCATGCTAATTGTAAACAAAGAGTCAGGTTACGATATTTTTTTCGAACACAACGAAGTCGGGATGGAAGAATTAATAATCAACTTGGTTTTTTTTTGCAATTACTTATTTACTAATAAATTTCAAATACTTGATGTCCTACAAATTTATTCTTAAAGCTAGTTTTTCCTCCTCTGTGTGCTATCTGATACTTAACGAATTTAAGTTTCTACTCGCTCCCATGCACCCTCATGTAGCGAGTATTTAACAGTAGGCATAACGTTAAGCAATTGTTCGCTTCATTTACTTTTCTCAGCATGTTATGGCGGGCTCCTTGACATAAGAGTTTTATTTCACTGTCAATTACGTATGCTATTCTTTTTTCTGTGTAAATCCCTTACATATATTTCTTTATGTCGAAATCGTCCATATAACCCATTTTTCCGAGAATATTTCTCACTGTGTTACTAATGACCCTACTACTGATGGTCCCTATATACTCAGCAGAAAGTTTGCTACATATAATCGCGGTTTTTCTATCAAATATCAATAAATAACCCTTTCATCATTAAATGTTATAAACTTAAAACGCCCAGTTTGATGTTTACCAGAGTAGAATCTAATTACGTCGTACCGATTTATGATGTTGAAGACCGAAACATGATTATGATTAACAATTTCTCATGAACTTATATATTCATTATGGAGCCAAATTGTAATTCCACTCCCTTTTCTCCCCATTGTACTTGTGGACTAAAAATAGGTAATAATATAAACATAACAAAGTTAGACCGCCACAGGGATTAGCTTCTGTGCAAAGTAGACGAGGATTAAGGCTCTTCCGGTTGTCCGAGTTTGCACTGCTCACATATGGCAGAACACAACTCAATACCAAATACTGACACTAAGATCAGTACTCACCTTGGAATCATCTTTCCTGAGAAAACCCATGGTCGGTGGGTATTAACCAACCACCCTTCTTTCTAAGGAGATTCAAATAATCGGAAGGTCAGTTGTTCGGGGGAAACAACTTAGGACTCTTCACTCACCTAGAGCAAAAACCAATAAAAGTAGCCACGGTTTTAGGCTGACTTAAAAAGAACCCTGACCGGTAAGAAACAGAATTCATCGCTGAAATAAAAAGATATAATTTAGTTATTTTCGGTTTGAGTACGGTGAAAATGAGGACTCTGGCAGATGGATGTACTGTGGTTTCTAAATTAAAAGAGCAAAAGAAGGTGTAGGTATATCATTTTGTTGTGGATTTAGAGAGAGTTTTATAACAAAAGGCAAAGAGTGTGTTGCTTGATCGGACGCCAACCGCCAACTGACTTCAGAACAAAGGAAAGCCAAGCCAGGTCTAAAGAAGGATTGCCAAATAATAGTGATGTTTTATTCATTGTTACAATTAAAAATTGTTTATGTACAAAAGAATATTACTGATTACAAATCAAATAATAAAACTTATTTTCTATATCAAATTTAAGTATTCCCTTCTTGACCACATTTTGTATTGGGAAGCAATATCTTCCCGAATCTTTTCTACTATAAATCTCACTATGGGGCATGTTATTATAACTCATGTTTATACTTCAACAGAAGACAGCATAGTAAGGAATAAGGAATATTTCTTCGAGGATATTCAAAAAGCCGTACACCGTATACTCAGGTAAAACAGAAAATTAGTGAAATGAAGGCGAGAACTAGAATGAACCACTTTAGTTCCTGCTATATTAAACTTAAAGTTACGTTCTTGCTTTCTATTCATTAGAAAACTGGTTAGATTATTATTCTGTATAACGTTCCTGCTAATAGAGGTTCTAGCATTTTAATGCAATCGAATATTTTGCATCAAAACCTAATTTTAATGTCACACATTAACATTTGCTGCCATATTTAAAGATTAAGATAACATTTTACCTGTGTAATTGAACCTCAGGGCGTCTTTCGCTGAAATGATGGCCAAATGTTAATAAATATGGCCAAATAAAGTATAATAATTATCATAAGTAATAATTTGCTTGTTTAGGACGGTCACATTATTAATTTATGAAGACGGTTTTCAACCAACTATTATTATTTTATTGGATGAAGATAGTCCGGGTGGCGGTCAATTAAGGTATAAAAATAGTTTCTTTTACTATTTTGATAACTTTATTAACCGCCACCCGGACTATCTTCCTACAATCCACTTCATACGGTCTACTATCTTCTTCCAATATTATTATTTTAAATTTAATGATAACGTGGGATGAAACGTTGGATCATAATAAATAGTTTAATTACTAGTTGCGTTTATCTTTGACCGCTCTCGGACCATCTTCCTTTTTGTTATTACACATGGTCAATCATCGATCTTCCAGTATTATTATTTTATATTCCTAATGACTGTGAACAAATCTCATTCTCAAATTCATTACTCTTTGACCCTGATATGACGCAATTATGGCGCCAATAATTTGTTGGTGGGAAGGTTAAGATTGTCAATTTATGATAGTTTGGTTGAAGTTTTACTTGGCTGTATTATTTTGTGATACGAAATCGCTGACTATAGCAAGTTTAACCTATAACGTGCTGTTTTATAAGTTTAAGACTTGTGTTTTGAGAAATGTTTGTAGGGAATTGAAGAGTAAGTTCTTTTATAATTTAAAAGAAAATTATGATGAATGAAATTCAGGATTAAAATATGTTTATTGCATGTTGTTTACTCTTTGTAGTGATTAATTTTGAAACATTTTAATTGAATACACCAACAATGGCAAAAGCTTTAGCACCTCGTAAAAATGCCAAAAAGAAGCAAAATGGAAAAGAAAATGCTGAACCAGAGCTTGAAGAAGCACATAACAGTATTTTGGAGACTATATTTGGAGATATAAATGATGTAGTAGGAAGGCGATCATTTATTGGCAAGAGGTCATTATGCTTAAAGGATAATGATGAGTCGATTATTGATGCAGTATGTATTTCACTTTTTTATGATCATTAATATATTCTATTGCATATTTTGTAATGATTAATGTAATAGGTTTTCTGGTTCTGTTGACATTTCTCTTTCAAATTCTTGTCATCTTGTGAAATTTCAGTGCTTTTGTAATCAATTGTCATTTATGTAACCTGAGAAATCTTATATGAATTTAATCCAAAGTGTTTCAAATCATAAATTTGGTTTTCTGTGATGAAACAGTGACTGAAAGAACTATATATTGATGGTTTTGATTTCGCCATACAAGTTTTGATAAAGAATCTTGTAAGAGGCCAAAAACTAAGGTGATAAAAAGTGGTGAAGATATTTGAGGGGTTTATTACTGTCTAGAAATAGTCGACTTTCGTGAAAAATTGAAAAAAGTTCTCGGTTTTGTCAATAAAATAGGGCCTCTCCTCCTTTGTGATGTTGCCTAACCACTTGTATTATGGAAATTGAAAATTCATGTTTCACCATATTTACTGGACTAGGCCTCTGTCGACTAGTTTTTGTCAGAAAACTTGACAATTAAAAAAAAAACAGGATTAAAAAATGAAAATTTTCATTTCTTGAGCTTATTAATCTAATTCCTTAAAGTTTTTTTAACCAAAGAAAAAAAGGTCTTGTTTATTAGAAAAATTGTATTAAAACGAATGGTAGTTCTAGGAAATGCCATTTACTCATCTTTTCCCTTCCATAATATCCCAAGTGTAGGGTCATGTATTTGTATATCTTGCAGATTTCATTCTATAACAAGCTATAAAATAGTCCAAGTAAAATAAGTTTGTAGCGTTTTTTACTTGTGATTTCAATAAAAACTTCAGATTCTTGTAATTATTTTTAATCAATTTTTTATGATCCGTTTTGATCTATTTCATGTTCCATCTTTCAGGTAGTTCTGTAATCCTGTACTCTCAAAATTTCTCAGATTTTTGTGCAATGAATTCATGTTTGTTTTGCAGTCCTTGAGCGAATTAAAGTGTTTCCTGTAAAGAAAGTTTTGAAGGGCCCGAAATAAGTGAAAATCTGTTAGGGCAAGGTATGGTGGGTGGGGATTATATCCCAGCCAAACTCCAATAATTTCTGCCGGGTCTGCAAAGACACGTGAAAACAGGCTTTATTGTGATGGAAAACTATGCCTTTGCGATTATGAGACAACTGATTTGAGACAATTGCATGAGATATGTTAAGTGTTTCTGCGATACCCCATGTCGTAGTGTGAGGGTTGTTTGTGACCAATGCTTGAATTTGGTCATCAACAGTTAAAGGACGACCCAAGCGCTTTGCGTCTTCCAAGTATAAATTTCCAGTTGTGAACCAAGCAAACCACTTACTGCAAATTATGTTAACCATCTGTGCAGCAGATTTTCTTTTTCGGAAATAAAAAATCGTTAAATAACTAAAATGAATTTTTTTCTCTTCCATTTTGAGCAAGCAAAACACCACTTAAGATAAGGAATCTCCGTTGAAACTGATGCATAAAAGCAGCTTAACAAATTCTTTTTTAGGATATGTTAACATTATTGACCAAGTAAACATGATTTTGTAAACACAGAGACGATTAAATTGAAATATTGAAAAACGCTACAAACTTATTTTACAACCCAATATCTGTATAACAATGATTTTGTGAATATTGATTTGTGTGTTGATGTTGAATTATAGAATAACAATATACATAACAATCACAAAGGTGAAAATAGAAAGGAAAGACAGAACAAAAAGATATATAATAAAAAAAAAAAATAAGAAAGATATTAAAACAAAAAGCAAACCAAGTGGTTAAGTAATAGGCAATTATTTATTAATATAGCTTATTGCAGTTGATAGAGGTAATTATTGTGAGATGTATTGGAAACTCACAAAGTATGAAATGGATATAATGTTCTGACCATAGTTCCAATCTCTGAAACGAGATTATAATATAATATTTTTAATTATATTATTTCAAAATTTTTTGAGACAAGGTAATTATTTATTAAATAAATCAAAAATTAGTATCCAATTCTGTCTCAACACTTTATTTTTTCATTAGTCCAACGTTTCGGCCTTTCTAGCCATCTTCAAGGACATCTAAATATTTAACAGCTTATATTATATCTTCATTTTTAAACATTTACAACATCATTATTCACTATATAATATAACATACCTTCAATACAAAGATATGTTATATTATATAGTGAATAATGATGTTGTTGTAAATGTTTAAAAATGAAGATATAATATAAGCTGTTAAATATTTAGATGTCCTTGAAGATGGCTAGAAAGGCCGAACTGTTAGACTAATGAAAAAATAAAGTGTTGAGATAGAATTGGATACTAATTTTTGATTTATTTAATAAATAATATTTTTGTTTTCTCAAATTATATCTAATGATCTTAAAATGTTAAGGTACTATAATCAAGTAAAGCATTTTTTATTATCCTTGGTAAAACTAAGTGGTCAGTAAACTTTTAAGTGAATTGACAATGATCAACTCTAATGAAACTCATTGAATGTTTTTGTCAAAGAGGATATAAATGTGGTATCTGTTCTCATTTCTACAACCAAGTGAATAGGAAGATATTGATGGATTTAAAACTCTAATACCATCAACGAAATGCTTTCCACAATCAATATCTTGTTGGCTTACATAAAGGGCATAAATCGTCTATTGGTCCCTTAAGATTGCTGAAAAAATCCTCTCCAATTTGGTCTTCAATCTTAATGTTCTACTCAATCCACTTTATTTTAAATTTACTCCTTACACAAACAGCAAATTTCAATTTTAGTTCTCTTTGATTTCTCTAAAGCTTTTAACTCAGTTAATCATAAGATCTTACTCTCCCAACTCTAAAATCATTCTATATCAAATTGTGTGCTACAATGGTTCCACTCCTTTTCGTTCCATTGTACCTAAACAGTCGTCATTCCTAACAAATCTCCTTTCTCTCCCTTTGTCCTCATTTTCCCTAACCCTTTTCTCTATCTACATCAACAATCTTCCTGTCTCCATTCACTACTTGTAGTTCCATATGTTGATGAGTCCAAATTTACTTATCCTTTCATCCTACCAGGATGCTTGAAGCTATCTAAAAGACACAAAAAGATATTAATAGCATTAACACATGGGTGTTAAACAATATTCTGAGGCTGAATGCTGAAAAAACTAAGTTCAACCTCATTGGTTCCAAGCCCCTCCCTTATTCCCTCCCTTACTATCCCTTACTTAATCTTAATAACTAACCAATGTTCTTATACCTATGTAGAAAACCTCAGAGTCATCTTTGATCAGTATCTTTCCAGGAATAATCATATTTCCCATATCACATGTAAATCTATTGCCCTACTTTAACAATTAATAAAATTCCATGATTCCATTCCTCAGAATACCTGTCAGCACCTAGTATCCTCTCTCATTTTCCCAACTTTAGGCTACAGTTACGGATGCATCTGCTATCTAGTGGGGCTAGATATGAGACTGAAAGGACTCATGAATGGCTTCATAAGATCTTTCAATACCTTGTTATGTGAATATTCTTACACAGTCAATTTTTTTATTATTGAAGATTATTGTGAATATTATTGGTCACTATAGTAGAATAATGTTAGTTGTTTATTTAATTATTAAGTTATTGTTAAAATTATATTTGCTTACTAATTTATTTATTTATTTATTTTTTAGGACGATGAAAAAGAAAAAAGAGAAAGAAAAGAAAAGGAAAAGGCAGAGAAAGAAAAAGAGAAGAAGGATGCAGAAATAAAAAAAACAGGCATTAATATTTTAAATAATCTCACTCAAGCAGAATTAGATGAACATTATTCAAAGTGTATCCAACTCTGTAATCAAAATGTAATGTATGCTGCAAATATTTTGTTTTATACAGTAATTTTTTGGAAATTCTTTTTTTTTTGTGCTTTTATTGGTTTCTTATTTCATGAAGTTTTAATTGTATTTCCACTGTTCTCTCTTCAATGAACTTGGTATAATGCCATAGTTACTCAATTTTTATTCTATTTACAACCTACTTGGTAGTCATTTCCTAATTATTTATTTTTAAAATATGTTCTTTTGATCGAGTCTGGCACCCAGGACTGCTATACAAAATCCGTAAATGTCTACCCCCTACATACTTCCTCATTATCCGTTCTTATCTCTCCGACAGATTATTTCAAATAAATCAAAACAGCGCTTATTCATCCCTATTCCGTCAGTCTGCTGGTGTACCTCAGGGTAGTATCCTTGGTCCTATCCTTTATACAGTTTTCACAGCTGACATCCCAACCAATCCTAATACTAGCCTCACCATGTATGCTGATGACACATGTTTATTGGCAGTGAACAATGATCCTTACATTGTATCCCAAATCCTCCAATCCCACATCACAACCCTTGAAGAATGGTGCCAAAACTGAAGGATTAAAATTAATTCCAATAAATCCCACCAAATCACATTTACCCTTCGTCGTAAACCCATGACTTCTTGCCCTACAGCATCCTTTAATAATACCCCTCTTATTCCTGTCGAACAGATCTGTTACTTAGGACTACATCTGGACAAACGACTGACATGGAATCCTTATACAAGACTAAAAAGACAAGAAACTGCTCGTCGATTCCGACTATTACAACATTTACTAGATAAACGGTCTAAATTGCCAATCCATTACAAAAGACTGATCTACTTGACTATTATAAAGCCTATCTGGACATACGGAGTTGAGCTTTGGGGCTCCACTAAACCATCAAATTCCTCCCGAATCCAATCCTTACAGTCCAAAATTGTTCGTAAAATCCTTAATGTTCCTTACAAATCAAGTCATCCATCTGGACCTCAATGTTCCATATGTTGCTGATTTGGCTAGAACCAGATACCATTCCTTCCATGATAAACTTCTCAAATCCACTTGTTTCTAACCTGGCTTCTCCTTCATTAACTAATAATCCTCCTAGGTGTCTGAAAAGAAGATGGCCTCGAGATCTTTTCCTCTATAAATGTTATTGGAGTTCTATCAGCAAATTTACATGTTGTATGTATGTGTATACAGTTGTAAATAACAATAAATAAATTATTTAAAAAAAAAAAAAAGTAAATTAGATCTAAATCATCGTTTTTTTTTCTGTTGAAAGTGTTTGTTTGTAATTGATTTAACCGAATCAAGTCATATATTTCTACTATTGCTCTAATGTAATACGCTATAATTATGTTTTAACCAAATTGAGACTACTACCATAGCTAGCTCTAAAATTTTATTTTATGTTTTGTAACTTCTCCATTCATGTACTGACTTCTGTTCAGTTATTTCATAAATATTTATTTACCAATAAATGAATGAATTACTTCATCATATCATTCAGTATTTGTTTTGTTTTTTATTATTATATGAACTATACAACCTTTTGACAAATTTGACATTAAATGGTTCCTGTACACTATTTTTGTTGTATGTATTTTTATTTCCAATTGGTTTGCTGCATTAGATATTTGAGTGCCCCTTTTTGAGGTTCAATTTAATATTTAAGTATGTAAACAAGTTATAAAAGGTTATAGATATAATTATATGTTATGTAAGTTTTATAAATTATATAAGGTTATAGATGTTCGGTCCAGAATCTGGAAATGTTTAGATAATAATTATACAAAATACAGGCAGGCTAGTTCATTAGATTTTCTTCAATTAATCTTCTGCCTTTATTATATTCATTTCCAGTCAATATAATATAATAATATTCAATAATGCCTTAATTTCTAGAATTTCAAAAGATTTTTAGGCTTATCATTTGTCTTAATGTTATTTATTGCTGTGATTTTACAGAAAGTTAATGTCAAAAATGCATTCAAGCTACAGTTGATCGACTACATGAAGATTATTTGTATGAAGCAGTCTTCAAAAACTGAAAATTTAACAGTAAGAATTATTATCATTGTTTCTTATAAATTTTATTTTTGAACTGAATCCATATTTATTCTTGTTTTTTAATGGATCATTATTTGATTTCAGTTGATGGGTTGTACATTAGGAGCAAGTGCAAAAATTTATGCTCACAGAGTAGATAAGGTATATACTGATATGGTTAAAATTGTGTCAGGCAAAGAATTGGAAGTTGAAAAGGAGGATAGTGATGAAGTTAATGAAGAAGATTTATTAAATGGTATTATAGAAGAAAATGATAAGAGTCCAAGAAGACGAAGAAGGAATGATTCAACAGATTCAAATGAAGATGGAAATGATATTAACCTTAAAAAGTTTAATTTAGATAAGGTAATGTTAATAGTATAAGTAGGATTAGCAATTTGTGATTTGAAACTTTTTTTTTATTTTAAAATCTAGGTGAGTATAGTGAAATTCATTTTCCTTATTGAATTATTCTTTATGAAGAATATTTAGTTACATTTCAGGGCAATTGCTCCATCCTCAGGCTTAACAGTAGTGTACAAATTTTTTTTTATTATTTTGCTCTTACACATTCTTGACTATTTTTTTCAATATAAATACAACAGTTGACATAGTCAATAAACACTTCTTAGGCAGTTTATTTTATATTTCCAATTTACTTATACTGTCAATGTAGTATGTACTTAACTTGTTTGTATCTTTTTTTAATTAAGTGTTTGTTTGATGTTTCCTCTCCAATAAATATTTCTTCATAATTTACAACTTTCCATGCCTCACTTGCTTATAAGAACATAGATTTTACATTGCTGTTGAAGAGCCAAAACTTTATCCCCTACAGGATATCTGGTGACCTCACATTTGCCCGAGTTCTAAGAATGCTTAGTGGGCTTTTCCTCTTGCCTCTGTCCCAATTCACCATACTTCCAAGGTTACTGAATTTATTGTCCTTTTCTAGAACCTGTTCCTCTGCATATAGATTTTCCTCCTGCTGTTCGCCTATATTTATTTTTTTTGGAAGCATTAAATCTGAGACCAGCTCTATTTGTTTCCCTTAGTAGGTCAGGTAGCTTCTCCTGCATGTCTCCAAAGTTATTTCATATGCAAAGTCCACATCTTTGTACCTTTCAGTGACCCTCCACTGCAGTCCTGTGTAGAAAAGCACTCTTCTGCTATTATGAGATGAAGTACAATTTGGGAGAGAGGATACAACACCCCTGTTTTACATCTGTATTAATGTTATAAAGCTGTTAGGGTCTACTGATGTGGAAGTCACTTGACAGAAGAAGTTCTTTTACATTTTCTTAATTATAGTTACTATATTCTTGGGGATTCCGAAGACCACAATGGCTTTCCACTATTCGTCCTGTGGCAAGCTATCAGAAGCCTTTTCAAAGTCTATGAAGACAAAATAGAGCATAGTCTGAAACTCAGCTCAGTTAACTGTTCAATAACAATTCTTAAAGTGTTGGTCTAATCAATGCTAGATCTTTCTAGCCTATGCCTACTCTACTCCCTCTTTGGTTTGGCCTCTCTTCTCTTGTCGAGAATGGGGTCAAAATATTGCTGAGAACTGAGGTAAGCATGATAATGATGCCTTAACTGTTTGAACAGTCCTTAACATGACCTTTCTTTGGGACTTTCATCAACAGTATTAATAACTTCACCCTTTTCAGAAAACTGTGAGTATAAAAAATGTCTGGCATAAATGTTGAATATTTTGTCAATATATTGTTGTTTTTAGTATCATAATGTTCTTGATTAAGTGTATTTTAACTAATTTAATAAAACAAGTAATTGTATTTTCATTTAGATGCTGATGCCAGAAAGCAATTTAGACAAGAAAAAAACTGAGAATCCACCACATGAAAAACCCACTCTGCCTGTTGGTATTGATTATTTCTTGGATTGTCCAGTTCAAGAAGTGGATTGCAGGATTTCCTTTAATCCTTCAATTTTTTCAAATTACGAAATTGATCAAAATAGTAACATCTTATTTTTAAATGGTAAGATTCTATTTTTTATTTTCGTTTATTGTGAATGGATAATATATTTCAGGAACATGTGACAAGTTGTTGACTTTAAAGCCTGATCTCATTTTTTCTAGGCAGAAAACCACTTCAATTAATAATTTGTTTATTATTAATAATTTGTTTATTATTAATAATGAATTTTTTCAAAATTATAACACTAATTACTAATTAATGAAACCTAATTGTGCTATGCAATCCCTCAACACCTGTCAGATTAGGCATAATTTGAATTTACAGTAGTAGTAACTTATGCTGTCCTTATTAGTAAGAATGTAGTGTCTTTCAAAAAGTAATTTTAAAGATTAACACATTACTATGTTCAGAAAAACTACTTTGGTTTCAGTTGTAAAACAGTACATGCAATAATTTTCTTAATTTTAAGATATTATTCAATTCTAGCAAATTTAAGTTATTCGAAATACAGCAACTTTTTCTTACTAAGTAGATCAGTAGATTCTGCATTAGACTACTAATCACTTATTTGTTCAATAATTGTTTCATTTTAAAGAGTGATCATTTATGTAACATTAATCTATGCAGGTTAATATATTAATATATATTGAATTCTTTTCATATCAAAAAATTGTGTGCTCTAATTTTTTTAAATAACTTGTTTTAGCACCTCGTTATGATGGAAACTTTGAAAGCCTTGATCCTTGTGCATTCATCAAGGATTATAAGGATCTTCATAAATGTTTCAATTTGTTAGGAGAAAAAAGTAATGAAGAATTGATGAATTCTTCTTTGGCATTTGATCCTTCATCAAGGATTGAACTTCCTGATTCCATTAGACTTGATGCTGGTAAAATAAAGTTTAGTTAATGTTAGAAAACTGATTTAGGACTCATTGATTAGATTTTTAAAAAATATATTAATTATAGATGATCCGGACATGGATTGTGAGGATGGTGCTGCAGCTGAAGGTGGGTGGGTTATGGATTATGATGATGAATGTCTTCCTGAACCAGAGCCAGAGCTTAGCCTGAACAGCCATAAATCAGGACAGGTGTCTGTAAATCAACCAAAGTCCTTCTCTGCGCCCAATATGGCTAAACTTGTCTCATCAAAATCCAATGATTATTCATTTTTTGATAATAGTCGTTTAGACTTCTGGGCTGGTCCTAGTCACTGGTCTATAAAACGAGTTAAAGGTATTAGCTAGAAAAAAACACAATTATTTTATCTATATGAGTCACTATTAGTCTATACATGTATAATGAAACATCAATCGACTTTATCTCTTTGTTAACTCTTTTCAAAGAGTGGTATCGAGGTTTTTAAAAATTTAGCTTTGTTTCAAATTTTTAACTTATAGTTAAATAAGTACTGGCACAAAATTTAAAAAAGTTATAATTTAGTACAGCTTATGAGTAAGTTTAATTTAATAACTAAGAGTTATTTGAGAAAAAAAAAAATGTAAAATGGCATAAGTTTTTCTGATCAGTATTTTGAACACTTTTGATTTATACCAATTATCAATTTAGCAATTTGTAAGTTTAGATACATATTTGATATGTTTTTTATTTCTTTTCATATTATTGTATTATTTTGAGGGTAGTTACTGGAGAGTAATGCTGTCAATAAATTTTCTATAATTTAAATTATTATTTCATGTTTTGATAGATGGAGATAAAGATCAGAAGACTGTTGGTGACAAAGCTAAAAAAACTGCTAAAAAAGATTTTTTCTTGGATTTTAATAGCCTTAGCTTTAAAGGTTTAAAAAAATTATATGCTGAAGTGGATTCATCAACACTTGCAAGAAAAACAATGTTAACTTGGTCCAAAAGCCGCTGTAAATTTCCTCAAGATATATTATTTACACAAAGAACTCTTTTCAGGTAAAAAAAGAAAAGAAAATAACTTACAGGAAGTAAAACTTCAAATAGAGAGACTAAATGTTATAATTAGTGTAGTTTTGGACAATTCAAGCTCAGTTCCATCTTCCAATTTTGTACTCATGTACAAAAATGCTTATCACAAAATAATCATAAGTTTTGATGATTTAGGCATATTTACGATTAATTGTATTAAGCAATCAGTTTGTTAATTGTTAGAATGCATATCAATATCAATGTGTAATACTGTTGAAAAACTTGGAGATGATTCCTCATCTCATCTATTATTTTATGGAGTCACTGGCAATTTCTTTGAAAAGTAAAGAATTGATTATTAAAACCAGGCCTCTCAAAATTTGTGAATATTATTGCCACATTTTCTGTTATGATAGACTAGAAGAAGCGTTCCATAATCTAGGGTATTAAATTGGAAATAAATATATCGTGCTCCTGATTATCTTGAGGTTAGTCATCTGTAGTAACATGAATAAATAAAAATGTTTGCTAGTGAAGAGAGATGGTAAAACAAACAAAACTGTATGCCCTACAGGAGATCATGGCTGGTTGTCAAATAAGTTTTATGCAAAATTCAATAGCAGATTAAAAGAAAGTTTTATCTAAGAAAAAAAAGTAACCAGTTATTTTAAAAACATATTTATTATTAAAAATTTTTCTATTATTTTACCTATTATAAAATATTCATTTGAATCAATTTGTTACGTCTTGTTATTATAAATTCACTTTAAATTTAATTTCATCTTTGTTGTGAAAATGTGTTTTTTTAATGGTTCTACAAAATTTTAAATATATGATTATTTGCAAATTCTTTGGCCATCATGGGCCACTGCTTAATTTCATAGATAGTTGGAAGTTGAATGTATTTTAAAAATAAGTTTATTAGAGTTCATTATTTCCAATCTTTGAGTGAATCTGAAGTAAAATTTATCAATTCATAATTTTCATTATTTAATTTAGTTAAATTCTTAAGTTTATTCATTATTTTTATTTTTTTCAGTTTACTTAAAAATACAGAACTCTTATTTGTCAAGAAAGATTCTAAAACAAATCTATTATGCAGTGCTACTTTAAATGAAAATGAAGAAGACACTTTGGTAAATTAGTATAAATATAATTGTTTTATTTTAGTCATAGTCTTGCTCTGTTTTTGGTTTATTTTAATTAATGAACCTTTGTTTTGAAATAATAGAAAAAAATATATGTTAATCTCTCTTAAATTTTGAAGTTTTACATTTCAAGATCGATTACGTAGAATCTAAAAATAAAAGCCATCCGTTTACAGCTTTTCTCAGAGTTAACTTTGCCAGGTTGTCCAGGAATCTTGAATTCCTTGATGATTAGGAATTCAAGCAGAATTCCAACTGTGATGATCCTTGGAACACACTTAACATCACATCTGCTTTTTTTTAAATGTTGGTCGATTAGAGGTTTTATTATGCCCATATTTCACTTGTATATGGGGGTAGAGGAAAAAGATTAAATGTTTAGAATAAATAAAATATAAATAATTTTTAAATATAAGAAGATGCCCAGGGTTGTGGTCAAAAAAAGAACAAATAATTTACCAAATAAACTATTTGTTCTTAATTTGACCGCAACTCTGACCATCTTCTTATATTTAAATTTTTACAGCCAACTATATATACATATATACATATATATATATTTTTTTTATTGCTAGCGTTATCTATTAGGAAATAAAAAAGCATTGTGTAATAATTTGATATTTTTAGTAATCATATCAATAAATCTAATCTGTAAATTTTTCTGTATTGCTTAGCTGACTCCTGATGACTTTTCTGGTGATGCAAGTCAAATAATGGAGGATGGAGATGATAATTTAGACGATCATTGTAATGATGACTTTGAGCCTGATGTTAGAGAATGCATTTCTCCTTTAAGAACAGATGAAGTCCCTGTTTTAAATTCTAATTTTGAACTTCTTCCTGCTCCACCTAAGGTCAGTGAAAATTCTGTAACTGCTTATACTTTATATAAAGAAAATTAGTAAAGTTTTTTAACTTGTAGCTAAAGT
This sequence comes from Halyomorpha halys, assembly GCF_000696795.3. NCBI lineage: Eukaryota > Metazoa > Arthropoda > Insecta > Hemiptera > Pentatomidae > Halyomorpha > Halyomorpha halys. The sequence goes on along the minus strand of NW_027115723.1, from coordinate 627,750 downwards.
GAATTTTCTGATTTTGTTATATTTTTCTTCATCTTTACAGGTGAATAAAGTTTCGATTAAATATGCTAAGGTACAAAAAAGGATAGATGTTAAACTTTTGAAGAATACCATATGGAACTCAATGGCACTTGAAGGACGACCGGTAAAATTTCTTAGATATTATGTATATCATGTATTTTTTTTTTTTTGTCAGTTTCTTCTTATTTTAAAATTAAAAATACTACTACTCTATATACTACTAATGAAACCTTATTTCCAATAAGGATCTAAATCATGTTGATTAGTAACCTTTTAGTTTTCTAGATACCAAATTTGACAATTTTGCTCATGTGCGACTTTTTTACTCAATCTATGGTTCTCTAATTTTGTATTTCATAATTATATATTATGCTAAATTTCCGCAAGAATTTACTCCTTAATTCTTCACTTTTATCCATTTTGTGCTAAAATTAAATCTTGAGCATTTTTTTAGTTTTTAATTCTGTTACAACGACCCACATCAATTTTCATAAAATATATATCAAGACATTTAGCTTAGGAATCTTAATAGCATTGAATGAAGGAAGCTAAATGTTTTGCCAAAGTTTTTGTTTGATTTCAAGCTGTTGTTAAATTACTAAACAGAGATGGGCTGACTTTTGAGGACAGTCGGCAGGTATATTATGTCGACTAGGAAATCAGGATGGATCAGCTATTATGAGCATATTAAATGTCACCACTGGATTTATTTAAACAGAATTTTTATTTCTTCTTGGTAATCATTTGAAACCTATTATGATTACTAATTTTTTTTTTTGTTTAGTACTATTTTGGAGCTGGAGCTGGTTCATTCTATTCTCTTGTATAGTGGTGTAACTCAGTCTTAACTGTGTCTGATTTCTGGCTTTGAAATTTGTGTTATGTGTCTTATTTTACTGTCTTACCTGGCCTTCTAATAAACAGACCACAGATATGATCTGTAGACTTTTTGTTTGGAAAAAGTCTCTTTCCCCTTCCCCCCCTAAAAGGAGATATCTAGCAGGTAATAGGATAAACAATGAGTAAATAGAGCTAATGCGGTATATTGAGAGTAATTTTATTGTGCGGATCATCCATAAAATGTTCCACGTTTGTATGTAAACTTTTTTCTATCCCATCTCTTTTAAGTCTTGTACATGTTTTTATTTTAATTCAGTTATCATACAATCTTATAAATTCATCGCATTACTCTCCGTCAAAATTATAGACCTCCCTGATTATTTAACATCATCCTTAACTCAGAGATAATACTTCATTAAATATTTTTGGTTATAGAATTGCTTATTAAAAAAAAAATTTTATTTGTTTATTTTGTTGAAACTGGAGGATATTTCATTATGTTGTTATGCCCGTGTAGAAGTTCCACTGTGTTTGGTTTATCTCAAACTTTTAGTATTTGACTCAATTATATAATTTATCACTTTTCTAATTGTTAATATTTCTTAAAACAATATTTTAATTATATTTCTTTTGACTTTCAGAAAGATGAAACTCATGAGAAACCAGTCAAATTTTCTGATGTTTACTCATCTTTACCTGAAAAACTTCCGAAGGAAGAAGCTGCTGAATTAAGCTTCCCATTGGCCTTTATGGCTCTTCTTCATATGGCTAATGAAAAGAACCTGTCTCTGAAGGGGACTGAAAATTACGATGATATTTATGTTTCACTTGACTAGAAGTGTTTGTGATATGTAATCTTAATTTTATTTGGTTGTGTAAATAAAGTAATATAGTTTTACTCCATTTATAATAAATAGGTAGTTTTTAAAAATAAATATAGTTTATTTATAATAATTAACCAATATTTAGACTTAAATCCAAGTTTTTAAGTATAACATATTTTTAATAAGTTCAAAAATTGTTATTCATTTTGTTTATTTTTTTTTTACTATATTTATTCATAATTTTTATAGAGGAAATAGAGTTATAGAAAATATTTTAATTAAAATTTCTATATTACATGTTACTTTGCAATATGTTAAATATAAATTAAAAATGAAAATCGCTAACTTGTTTCATAGTATCCCATTTATGTTCTATTGAATAAATCCAACTCAGAAATTTCTCATTATTTTGAACCATTAGGTATGCAAATTAAAAGTACAAAGAACCAAAAGAAGCTCATTACTTAGTTTTTTAGTCAAATCACTAACTGTGAGTCTAAGATAGAATAAAATAAATGGAAATGAGTGCAGTCATATTAGATAAGGAACACAGGTGTTTATTCTTTTGTTATTGCTTTGCAGAAAAATGGTACATCTGATCTGTCAGACTCGCACTTCCAGTAACAAACATCCATGAGATTGAATTATTTTAAAATCTTTTATTTACAAGAATTTAAAATCCTCATATAATTGTGGGTCTATGTTAAGCATAATTTAGTTGTCATAAAATATTCATACTTTATAATTTTTAATGAAGATAAATGAAATAAAATCTTATCAGATTGTTAAAGATTATAAAAATGAAAAAAAGTGAATGAATTTTAACTACATGTGTACATGATTGAAAATGAATCATGATACCATGAAAAATTACAAATTTTTACACATGTATTGCAGAATTTTTTTAAACACTCCAAACAATGTGAGGTTTTGCTAATAACATGTTTGTGGTTGGTCATTTTGTTATTAGTTTAAGGATAATATCTACTATTTTTACTAATTTGTCTTTGGAACTAACTGTCAATTATGAGAATAATGCAGATATATAAAATTATTTTTTTAATTCCTCATATAAATTAGGAATCATCAATCCAGATTTCATATGTTTTTTCTTCAGAATCATTCTAATCTCTTTAATGAAATCAAACCGATCCATTTTTTCCAGCTTTATAGTCAAATATATTACATTGCTAATTGAATAATAATGAAGTGGAAGAAAACTGCATGAGGCCAACTTCTATATTAACACAGGATATGGTTCCATTATAAAATGAGATAATCTTAGGTTTGTTATTTCTGTATCTCTAAACTGTACTTCGAAGAAATTAATATCTCTTTATACAGTTTAGACACAAATGAAAGCAGTCATATTGTATACCCATACATACAAAAATCTATCTTTTTTATTCTATTTGGTAAAAACTTAGTGGGTATTTACTTTGTTCTCTTTTAAGGTGCTAATGTATGTTTTCTCTTCAGAAGCTCCTGAATATGTTCAGTTGATGAAAACCAATAGTAGCAATTGGTTTTGTAAATTTAATTATAGCCTGAGTGGGTCACATAAGTTTTTGTTTCTCTTTTGTGAGAAACTTTTCATCAGTTATTACCTATATAAATATATGGAATTAGCACATAAGAGTTGTGGACATCAGTCAAATTTATCAACTTGATTCTGTATTAGCTGGTTTGTTGGGCATCCATTCCTAAAGGGTATTAGAGCTAGTGAAAAGTATAAACCTTGTCCGTCACATAGATAGATATTTTCTGTTTAAGGATTAAAGTAAAAATAAAACAGTTAAAGTAATCTCATTTTGTGGTATGTATAAATTATGTAATTGAACAAACCTTTTATTCAAACTTTTGAATTTATTCCGTTTTTTATTCCTATTGGCCTTAATAATTTTTTAACCTCGCATAAATTATTTTTTATATCAATTTATGAAGTAGTATTGTTAAAAACGGTTATAATTGTTATAAAGTAAGGATTATTAATAATTTTAAGTAAGTAAAAACTAAATAATACAGGTGAAAACAGGTTCTAAGGAAAACAAGTTCTAACAAATAGCATTTTAGGCAACTTTAATAAAATACATTACTAATATGAATTTACATTCATTGATCACAAACTATAATTAAAAAATAACAGTAACGAAATATTCCACTTAACTTTTATTACACCTTGTCATCATAAATTCTGTCATTTATTTTTTTTTATTAGCAGTTAGCAACAGCCCTCCTACTATAGCTAAGACGGTAAACCCTTGGGCAGCCACTCGAGCTCTCATCATCATCTGTGACATTCTTCTTTCACCTCTACGGAAAGAATAAAGGCCATAAGAGAGGCAACCAGTTGTAGCTAGAGCACCTGCATTAATAAAAGATAATAGTATAAGACAACAGTCTCACAACAGAGTTGAAAATCTATTACATAACCACTATGACCTCCAGACATGCATCAGAATTACTTTTGAAATATAAATAAATGAAAAAAGAAAACAGTAGCCCCTAATCACTAAGTTGGAACTAGCTGATAGTTTTAAGTATGTATTTAATATTAGAGTTAATAAATGTTCCTAGATGTATATGCATTAAAGTTTTGTTAGTTTTGAATAATGTGCAGTAACATTGATTAACGATAGTGTGTCAGCTATCTTGGTTAGATGGAGTATTTCTATATAAGTCAAGGTATCAAAAAATAACTAAGTCAGACAGGGAGCCATAGTTATGAAGACATATTAAAGATTTATAAATAACATTATACCAACCCAAAATTTGCTTTGATGTTACTTTAAGTCATAAATATATTAGGCCTAACTAAAATTTGTTAAGAATTGATGGTTTATGCATCACCAGTTTTTAAAAGGCTTATTTTACAAACTGTTAAAAGAATCTTAGGGAAATATGTTTTCTAAAGATAATAATGTTGATATTAAGTTGTGGTGAATGACTACTATCTGACCATAAAACATTGTAATTAACAAACATTTTAATATTGTGTAAGTTTTTATTTTTTCAGTAACTATGTTATAGGACTGAACACCTCACAAATTTTAGTAATTATTCTTTGAGGTGACCATGACAACACTCTTATTTATTAAAACTATGGAAGAGTCATTCAAAAACACATGGTATGAGCTACGGACGACATGGCACAATATAATGTAACTGAAATATATGCCAATGTTCAGGAAAAACATTGACACAGAAGTATATACTTTGACTTTGGATAATTTCATAAACAAAGCTTTAGTTGCAATTATATAACCACAGGTCACTGATTAACAGGCTTATTTTTAAACGTTTGTACGACATGTACAAAAATATGCTATCTTAACCTACAAAACTAGCAAACATTAATCAATATTCATTGTTATTTTACTTTAAATCAACATAAATTAAAGGAAACAGTTAATTACTTCAAACATGCTACATTACAAATCAAATTTAAAAGAGTACTTAAAGAAAGCTCTCAATACATCCTATAAAAATTAAAATCCTTTTGATATAATTATTGGTTCAGACATTGATAAATAAAGCCTTTAAATGAAAATGAATAATAGATACTAGGTTTTACTGACCAATAAATAAAAAAAAACAGATGTATTTCTTTTTAATATCCAAGAATAAAATATTCTTTGACAAATCTTAAAATTTTCCCCAATTCATTTTGATTGGTTATTAAAAATACATCTTTATAGTTACCAATAGGGACAAGAGGATTTTCTTTAAACTTTCTAATAAGTTTTTCAGTTCCAGTTTCATTTTTCAAATCATCAACATTTTCTCCAAACTCTTCTCTGAATTTAATCCACTCCAATACATCTTTTGAAGTCCCATCGAATTTAGCTTCACCCATTTTGTCTTAGTAATTATAACGAACTATGTCAACCTATAATTAGGGAAATCCACTGCGCTCTAAGCGCAGTTCTTGTTTGTGTACAACCCTGTGGAAGGTTATGTATTTCTTTTTTATCAACAAATTTCGCTAACTTGTCCTAGAGGTTATATATAATAAGGTTATTGCTCATTGTTACCGTAACCTACCAGTGTTCACGTGTTTTTATATCTGAATATTCATTTTAACCGCTAGTTTGTGATTATAATATTTATATTTTACGACAATGACTAAACTTCGAAAACAGAGAAAGCGTAAAGTATATAGGTTCGATGTAAACAGAAAACGTATGAGGAAGAAGATGAATCGACTACCAAACATACAATGGTATTAAAAATTATAATTCTATTGAACATTTAACCTTTTTATTTTCCCTTTGTTTATACAAATTTAACTTTGGTAGTTGTGTTTGCCATCATTTTTTAGCGATCAACTTAAAACTGAATGGGATAAAAAGAAAAGCACAAGAACTAATTTAGAACAGATGGGTCTAGTTTATGACCCTAATAAGAATATTAAGATTCCTAGCAACAAGGTAACTTTTTATAGAATATATTTTGATACTGGTTTTAAAACAAATAATAATTTGTGACATTTTCAGCCAAAATTAAATAAAGCTGAACCTGAGCCCTCTGTTATAACTGAAAAAACACATGTAGTGAGGGACTTGGAGGTTGAAGCAAAAGCACCCAGGCAGAGAAATTTTAAGTTACCTAAGAGCCAAGTTGATTGGATCTGCAAATGCATAGACAAATATAATGAGGACTATGAGGTAATGAAACCTAAAAATATTTGTAGTATTATGAATTTTTTCTTATGATTATTGTGTAACGATAAGCAGGTACACATTTTTGCACTTATTCAGTTGTCTTGCACAATTATTTAACCATTGCATTTATTCTTGCACATAGCCATAACTTGGCTCACCATCTCTCTGGGGTTTTCGAGAATTGAGCACTGTGTCTGAGGCAGTAAAACTGTCTGGAAATCCAGTTGTAGTGAAAGGATATTTTGTTTAGAATCTACCAAGCCTTGTTTTTACTTTTGGAGATCGCAAAATATTAAATATTCAAGCTTTTTTTGCCCCATAATGATTCAATAGAACAGGTTTAGTCCAAGAAACAAAATAGCAATTAAACGATAAAGTTTAGGTTTCTGATTTTTTATGTGTTGTTTGGATTTTGATTGATATTTAACATCTAAATTTGCAACTTCAGCAGATGACCAGAAGTTTATGTTTATTTTTTTAAGTTTTTCATTTCATGCTCAATATCTCAGAAACTAACTACCGCATGAAAAAATCGAGTATGGAATGAAAAATTAATGAACATTTTAGGGTTTAATGTAAATCCAAACTAAGAAATGAGAATTACCAGACCTTTTGCATTTTGAAAGTGCTTTAATTTCCTGGACCTATGTCTCCAAACTTTATAATTTTCGGGCCTTACTGACTTCTACATCAAGTTCTGAGAGTCACACTGATTCCCAAGAGCTAAGACCTTGCTAGTCGATTATATCAACATACTCATATCATTAGTTAAAGTTGAAAGATTCAGCTTCATTATGTGTTTTGTTATTATGTTTCTTAATTGCTCATTAGAAATAAACATCTGATTATTATTTTATGTGATTTACTTTAAATTGTATATTTTACACTTAACAAAATGAATTACGGCAACCAGATCTATTGTCCTGCTTGCTATTTTTTGGAGATGTATGCTCTATAATACCAGCTCCTGGTGGCATGAAACACAATATTAATTTAATTTTCATATTTTTTAGGACATAAATGCATTGTCATGGATTTTTTTAAACTTCTGTATTTAAAAAAAAATCATTTTATTTTAACTTCTATATTTAAAAAAAAAATTATTTTATTTTAAATTCTATATTTAAAAAAAAAATCATTTTATTTTTATTTGAATAATGTTTTCTATTGAATAATTTAAAAATAAATATTTTTAAAGCTGTAAAAATTTATTATTTTGTAGGCTATGGCAAAAGACAGGAAATTGAATTTTCTTCAGTATACACCGAATCAGTTGAGGACCAAAATTAATGTTTTTAAAAGTATTCCGGAGCAGTATGATGAGTACCGTTTGAAAAAACTAGAGTAATATTTTGGCTGTGTATAATTTTTTATTTTGTGTCATGTCTTTTTTAATGGATGTAATATGTTTTGATAAATTAAATATAAGTTTTAGATTTCTAACTGGTGTTTATTACGTATTACCTGAATTTATAGTTATTTACAAATAAAGTTTCCCAACTTGGAGATTTATTAATGAAAATTGAAACACTGCTAATGTTGTAGTTTATTTTTATGTTTTTATTGCCCAAACTGTCGAATCCACTAATAGTCTACAGAGCTGAATATTAGAAATTTCCTTCATATATTTCCTTTTCCAGATTCTTCCTTTCTTTACCTCCCATTTATCATTCCTGTTTGGCAGGAGGGCTTATTCATGGCTGCTCTGTGAAATATAAAGTGTGCTCTTATCAGATTCTTGATTTCTCCCCTTTCTCTCCCAAAGTTAATAATTATAACTCTAAAATTAAAATTCACTCTGTGTGAATAAGAAGTGAACACAGCAATAACCCTATTCTTGGTGAGTAAAAACCGAAATAAATTGTTTGCTGGATTTTTTGTTTTTATTTTGGTTGAACTGAGCAGTGTTTGGAGAAAGAAAAAGATTGGTATAGTTTCATTTCTATAGATTTTATAGAAAGTGTCCCCTTACTAAGTTACTGTTTATATTTTGTTTTAAATAAAATTTGGCATACATTTTTTATTAGATCAGTTTTATAGTAGATAATCAGTGGGAACAATATTTTATTTTTCATGAAGAAATAAGATGGAAAATTATTGAAACCAAGCTGTGAATTTGACCATGTTTTTCAGATTTCTTTAGATCTCTATTAACTCTCCTCTGCTCATTTTGACCTGATTCGATTTACAAAATGTGAGTTGAGGAGTTGAAAGTTGATATTAATTTAATGATTATTTTTTATTTAAAACTATATTTTGCGATACATGTAAAAATTCTTTATTCATTCTTCATAGTTTATTTTAACAATATGGATAAGTGGAAAAAGGGGTATTTCTAGGTCTTATAAAAAATTTGAGAATTCCAGTATAGAAATTTGATGCTGAAGAATTCTTACTTATGTTATGTACTTTATCATCATAATTGGTGATCCATATGGAAAGAAAAATATGTTTACCCATTTTCTTAAATTTTTAATAATTTAGCTAATAGGCAAGAAGTGGAGAAATGTGCTGACTAATGCGAGTCAAGTTGTTTATTAATAAACTCTCTTCTAGCACAAGTGGCTGCTAGGGCTAAATAAAAATGAACTATGATTGTTAATCCTAGTATTTGCAGGTGAATTGAAATCATGAAAGATAGCTAAAGCTTTGTGGAGTACTAGGAAATGAAGTTGCCTGTCACTTCTCTGGTGAGGTTCCAGAGCTTGCTCTTCATTATATAGCTGATTGAAACTGGTATGCACCACTGAGGTCTTCTGGCCTCAGATGGAATTTAAAAAAAATAAGGATTACTCTATTGAATGACAGTTCAAATTTCACTTGCAAAACCAAAATATTTGACATGGAGGAATTAGGTTTCCATTGGTTTTTCTTGGGTTTAACTTTTTTGTTATCAATAGTTTTGCTTTTTTTTTCTTTTATTCCTAAGCCCCATGGGTGTCCAAGGGTTGATATGAGAATGGATGGAATTGATCTCTTTGATTGCATTTTAAGAGGGGAGAGGATGGATTTTTCTTTATAAGGAATATGTATTGTGTATAGATTAGAAAACAGGTTAACTGGCTGTTAGGTAATGAGGCTCTCTAGTTTTTTGTTTTTTTTATGCCAGTAGTAAGTATATGTAAACATAGTTCTACTTGGACTCATCTTGGCAATGCAGGAGATGAAATGGATTGGAAAAGGTGATATAAAGAGCAAGAATTTCACAACGTTGTATAGAGGAATCGAGAATAGGCATGAATTTGGAGTTGCACTTATGGTCGCGAATTGAATAAAATCTTCAATCCTCGACTTCCAACCAATTAAGGAAAGGCTATGCAAACTATGCTATAGAGGGCATTTCCAGAACAGTAATTCTGAGGAGGACCTTAGGGTCCTCATGCGAAAATGGTAATTGGCGAAGAAGGAAAAATGCTGAACTTATTGGGCTCTACAAGGAATGTAGTATGAGCAAGGAAAGAGTGGCTCATAAATTGTTCAATAACGTTCCGGACGGTGTGAGGTGACGTGATAGGCTGAAGGGCCGATGGAAGGATGCTGCGGGGCAGGATCTATGACAACTGAGGATATGATAACAATCCCTGTTACCCTTACAGAAGATAGAGAGAGATGGTTGGTGGCTCTTGAGCAGACCAAGGGCGGCCTCATACGCCTGTTGTGCCAATAAAAGAAGAAATAATACTTTACCTTATTAAGAACATAATTGAGGAAAGATGAACATTAAATAATATGTTAATATAAACATAAGCTATAAGCTAACTAAATTAGAATAATTAAAAATAAATATGTGCAATATAAAATTTTAAGTAAATATAAACATATTATATTAATTACCAGTAACTAAAATATAAATTAACAAAATATTAAATACTTAGTAAACATAAACATTATTAACATGAATAAACAAAATTAAATGCAATATAAACCAAATATTTACATAAGCTAATTTTTATCATTAACATGATTTAGTAAAAATTAAACATAAACTATGTAAAATTACAAGCTAATTTATGAAAAAACTAAAACATGTTTTTATAAACAGAAATTAGTTACAAATAAAACTAAATATTGTTATGGAAACAATGTTTATTTATTAATGAACCATTTATAATTCAAATTTGTAATTATGACTAACTATTGCCCAGCTCTTGTACACAACATTAATAAGTAAAGGTCAATCAGGATTTTTTATTCAATTATGATTGAAAGTAAACTAATAATTTATGTTTTTAGTAAATGAATTCTTAATTTATCTTCTGAATTTAAGCTCTTTTCTTAAAATGTTTAATATTAAAATTTACTATGGTTCATTAAGCTACTATTTAAACTATTTTTTCCTCAATTAAAATGTATATGCAACAGATACATTCCCGTATAGACATTTGATACTAAAGTTAAATTTATGATATCATCTTTTGAATATTATTTGAAAAATACATCTCATTTTTATTAATATAAATGATATTTTGATGCATATTCAACAGTAAATGATATTCCGAAGTAGAAATAACATTTTTAGTTCATTTTTAAACTTTTCTTTTGCTCTACTTAAAATATTGTACACTGTAGCCTTCTCTTAATATTCTAAAAGTGGATATCAAAATAACAACTTTAGTTCAAATTTCGACCTAATTTACAACTCTACTTAATCTCTTAATACTATTTGTTCTAAAATCTACAGTATCTAAGAAGCATTGTACCTTTGTAGTCTAAAACCTGGTAGGAAGAATAAATATTTCATATTTACATATGAATACATATACTAGTAGCCCTCAAAAATATGACAATTAATTGAGTGTCTAGAACAATTTAGTAAGGTATGTCATGTAGAAGGTGAAATAAAAAATATACATTGTTTAGTTTGAGAATAATTTATGAAACATATAATAAACTTGTATATTTTTATTTCATTATCTAGTAAATAAAAGTTCAACAATTTCGGGGAAGTACGTTAGTAACCTTGAATGAACATAAGAAAACAAAAGTGTTGGTAATCTAGTCTCTATTAGCATCCTGCCCACAGACAATGGTAGAAGGTTGATTATGAGGGGCCACACCCAGCTGTTTGGCAAGCTGATTAATGTTAGCAGACTTTCTCCATCCAGGTTGCTGGTGATAGTCGCCCCTGTGATGGCACAGCCGTTATGATTGATGGTTGGACCAATGCCCCTGTAATCTAGTGGAGTGCTCTCCAACGGTAGCAAAGGAAAAAATTTCGCAACTCTGAATTCTCCTAACGCCATCAAGCACAAGTCTTATTTAACAACATTAATTTGCACCTGGAAGACGGACGTTCTCCTGGAATTCTGCTTTCAGGAAGGTTTTGGAAAAACATCCGCACACTAACAAAAAAAAAATCGCTCCAAATTATTTAACATAAGTTTACTTAATTACTTATTACCACTATGAATATTAAAATAATAAATTGTTTTGGAATCGTTATACAAAGCCTTAAAGAAAATGTGAAAAATTGTGGGATAGTTGTCGAATTCTGAGGATCATAGTTGGATAGACTGTGACTTTGGCGCAAACCTAAAATAAAAACTGGACTTGAGTTGTCTCTGTGATGACATCGGTTTCTAGAATATATCACAGTAGAGTTTTGAAAAAGTGAGTCCTAATAGTGTTGGAGATTAGATATTGCCATATAATAAGATTCTGGGTAAGTCAGTTTATTCTTGCTTAAAGATGTAAGTTGATTATTTTTGATATAGAAAAGCCACTTATATGTTTGTATGAAATTAATTTTAAATGTTATATTAGAAGAAAAAAAAATGTCGTTAATGTTTTCCAATTTTAATTTTTAATTTATGTATTCCCTAATGCTTTTCTAAAACTCACCAATACCTGTAATTGTTATTTTAGGTAATTCTGTAGAGGACACACTTTCAAAGAGAGATCTCTTTGAAAATATGAATTATCAAGTGGTTAGGCGAAACAATAGATGTCATTATTTTTTCCTTAACATTCGACTGTGCATTTGTTATGCACCTTACAATGGGTCCCGGAGAATTTTCTTTTACAAAGTGAGCCGTTCAGGCTTTTAGGCATTAACTCTTCAGAAAAAAATGGCCCCTAGATACCTCCATTCTTGAAAATATTGTTTACAGGCGTAAGTAAAGGTATTTCGATAAATGTAATTTTTTTTTTTGTGAATTTCTGTTGATGAATGTTGTGAACTATGTTAGTTTCGATAATTTAGGGAATTTTTTTTAAATAGAGACTTCTATTTTAAAATATAAAAGACTAAGTTGTATGGTGAAACAATATCGCTGCTTTGTATGAATAGTGGCACATCTGTTTAAAAAAATGTTTTGGTTTTAATGATATTAATGTTTGTTCCAATGATATTAACATAGACAGGGATTTCTTACTCTACCATTGCCCAATTTTAGGCAAAAATTATCTATAGTTGAAACTAATAGCTAAAATTGCCACGGATACGATATTTATTTATCAATGGTTCATTCATAAATAAGGGTCATATCCATGGCAATTTTACCTACTCGTTTTAATAATAGCTTATTGTTTCCCATCTCTGCCATGGCCTCTCTATAGACTTTCCCCAAGTTAGTAGGGTTGTCAAAAAATAACCTCAGTCTACGGTGAAATCTATAGAATACGTTAAATACCAAATAAAATATTTTTTTTGTTTTGTAAAATGTGCTACTATTCAAGCAAAGAAGATTATTTGACCGTGCATTTGTTATACTTTGGAATGAGTCCCGGTGGAGATTTTTCGGCGAGTATTGAAATCATCTAGTCATTGAATATGAAAAGATTAGTCGCTAGAAACCGCCTAAAGATATTGCTTACTAATGTAAATAAATATATATCAATAAATTGTCATAAACTTAATAGGTTTATGTTATTTAGTAAAATTTTATTATGAGCAAATATTATTTTTAAGATTCCAGAAATACAATATTTCCAAGGAGAGATCTCTTTGTAAGGGCTGTAATCTAGTTTATTTTGAAAATGATCTCGTTAAGAAATAATTAATGCTATTTACTTATTTCTTATTATTTTAACATTTATTATTTGAAAAGGATGTTTTTTTTTTTTAAAAAGTATCATTATCACCTCGTGTACTGTAATCAATGTGTCAATAATACATGAAATCAATGTGTTACACGCAGTACCACCAGACAACTGGACTCTGGGGCAGGGCTTAGGATCTTTGGGCCCCCCTAATTTCTTTGATAGATAGCATTACTAATAAATCAAGCTCTGACTAATTTTGGACATTTTATCAAAACAGCTTGTTAAAAGTTCCAAAAAGTAACATGCTCCTAGTTATTTTCCCCTTAAAGTTAACAAGGAGAGAGAATGTTTTGACTACCATAGTTTCAGTATAGAATGATTTTTTGTGCTAGTCTAATACACCAATCCATACACCATTTCGAAAATTACGATCTAAAAAAAATATAAGTAATTTAAAAAAAAAATTAATAACGTGGTAATAAAGTTACCTGTGTATTAAAAGAAGTTTTCAAGAAAAAAATAATTTTTGCCACCTTCCAGTGGGAGAGAGGAGGGGCAGTGGTAGTGTATTTAGTAACTACTGTAACCCATTTGGAGAACTTTCTTTTCAACGGAAGTTGTTAGAATTTGCGATTCATTTGTTAAGGAGTTGCAAATGCAAACCACGCTAAACTTTAACCCTTCTTTTCCCGGATTACTTAACATACATTTTCCCAGCTTTCCCATTTGTTTTTTAGATTTACTCAGTCTTCCATTCGCTTTTCTCTGAAAAAAGTTTCCAATTGATTTATGTGTTCAAGCAGATAGAAACTCAGTAAGGATTTCGATAGGCTGTAGGGTTATTTGATTACTTCAGTATAATTGAACTCCTCATCAAAATTATAGGCGTCTCATTTTTTTATGTTAATCATTAATTCTATTAGATGCTTCAACAGAAAGGTTATTTTAACATTGAAAAATTACAGAAAACATTTTTATGAAAAAAATTTATTTAGAATAAAAAAAGTTAAAATTCAACGTCACAAACATTTTGTCCAGCCTACTCATTTTTACTGATAACCTCATTAAGTGATTGATTCGATTAGAATTCCGTAGTACATTGATCCACCAATATTGGTCTAATTTTCTTTCAAAATATGTGTTCCTCACTGATAATAAGCTGGTTCTCTTGTTTATAAACTGCACGAGAAAGTTCTCCCCAACAGTTTGGACAGGCCAGGGTAAAACCGAAATATTTTTGCTTTAAAAAAAAAAAATTACTATGTAGGATGTGCGGCAAAGTGCCTTTGAATCTATAGTACGGGATCCTGATGCATAAAATCCATCCCATAGAATATACCTACGTCTTCAAATAATTAAAAAAAAAATTAGTTCCTATCACAGATGGAAACCCATTTCTGGCGGTTCTAAAACTAAAGAGCTAATTAATTTAATAATGTAACGAATTAGGTATTTTAGTTCGAATAGGTCTTTCTTTTAGTTTTTCGCCTTTAAGTCTTAAACGTTGGATTCTAGTGAATAAGTTATAATAAAACTAATTAACGTTGATAAGGCCAATCGTCACATAGGGTGGAGAAAAGTGGGCCCTAAGTAATATAAGCATTAACTTACTAGACAAGTTTGAAAGAGTAATTCTGAGGAGGATTTGCGAGAATGGTAATGGTAAAAATGGTGAACTGTTTGGGCACTACAAGGAATCTTGCATCTCCTCGTACATCAGGATACAGAGGCTTAAATGGATTGGCCATGTGATGAGGATTTGGCTGAAGGGCCGACGGAGGGATGTTGTGGGGCAGGATCTGCGACAACTGAGGATCCCAGTTACTCTTACAGATGAAAGTGAGAGATGGTTGGTGGGTGTTGAGCTGCTCGAGGGCAGCTTCATGCACCTGTTGTGCCTATAGAGGAAGAAGATGGAAGAAGAAAGAACATTAAAATTATGCGTCAAATGAGTATCACAAAGTAATAATTCGGTCCAGTGGTAAGTTCGTGTCACCTGTTCCGGTTGTTCTTTATTCTAATAGCTGGTTTCAGTGAATATACAACCAGAAAGATGGTTTACGGCCATACAACTAGACGGAATCATTACTTTATGATACCCATTCGACGCATAATCTAATGTTCTTTAATTTGTTTTATTATAGTTTTTTCACCAGAATCCAACATTTAGAACTTATACACGTAAACCCAAAAGAAAAACCCATTCGAACGAAAATTTCTAATCCGTTACTTGATAAAAATAATTAGCTGCTTGGTAACCATTTCAGGACCGCCAGAATTTATTTAGTTTAATTATATGAAATAACGGAAATATGAGTTTCCGTCTCAACTTTGGATTCATATATTGTATTATACCTCAGTTTTGGTGTAACTGTTAGGTAGAACTTTCTCAAGCAGTTAATGTATAAGGAAGGCAGTGGAATTCCGAAGAGGAACTCAAATTTTGCGATTTAGAAAAGTTGGCTAATAATCCACAAAAGGAAATAAGGAATCGGTTTTAATCTCTCCAGAATGATTGGTGGAAATTATATGAAAAAATGTTCTCAAAGATGATCATACACGGTATCATATACTACGAAATTATAATAGAATGAAAAAACTATTGAAGTAATCACTAAATACGAGTAGGCTGAACATTGTTTGTCACGTTGGATTTTCACTTCTTTTTTTTACACGCACGCACATATACAACCGTTTGCAACCGGCGCATTAAGAACCAGTTTCATTCTCAACATTTGCTCTGAAGTTGGGCTACCTCCATCATTTAGGTGACAAAAACTGGCTCCAAATCACGCCACATACAAATGTATTTTCCGATCTAAA
This sequence comes from Halyomorpha halys, assembly GCF_000696795.3. Lineage (NCBI taxonomy): Eukaryota > Metazoa > Arthropoda > Insecta > Hemiptera > Pentatomidae > Halyomorpha > Halyomorpha halys. Next base: position 611,597 of record NW_027115723.1, on the reverse strand, counting down.
GTCTCCATAGCTTTTCGGCAGAAACAAAACCCAACCGCAGACAAAGCTGCCAGAGAGGCACTGCCGTTCCTATCCCCATCAGAGCTCAGTAGGCCTCTTAAAATAAAAATATTGGAATGATGGCAGGCCAAATGGGGTGAAAGCTCTCTGAGTAAATTAAAAGGGAGGAAGTTGCTCTAACCCGCTTGAGAGTAGGCCATACTGTCCTCACGCACTCACAGCTAATCATTAAATTACCACCTCTAACGTGTCATATTGTAAGTCCATTCTCACGATTAAGCTTATTTTTGAAGAATTCTCTCATTATTTACCATCAATAAATAGAATAGGACTGACCCCAAATTTATCTGAAGCTCTCTGACACGAGGAAGCTAAAATCAGATTAGTGTTTAAATCTTTAAGTGTGTGTGTGTAAAAAAAACACGTGGAAGTCCTAAGCGACAAACATTCAGTCGGTTGCACGCACGCACGAATTTTTTTTTAATATAAAAAAAGTTTTTATATAAAAGAATAAATTTCATTACATAAGAATGTTCTCTTTTCTTTTTTATACTGAAAAATTACACAATAAGAATATTGTGTAATAGTCAGAGATCGAATAAAATTGAAAATTATAATATAAGAAGGATGGAGATTTCGATCCGTTATAGAAAGATACAAACAACGGAACGTCAAACAGTTGCTTGAAGATTATAAATTGAAAATACTTCATTATTCAGAAAAAATATATAGAAAATGTAATCAGAATTGTGTTTTTTGTCGGATGTCCAATCCCCTGGATAGATCCAATTTCCAACGTCTTCTGGCGTAACTCTCTGGATTCGCTTACAGGATTTGTTAACCCACCGACTGTTGCATGAGTTCTAAAGAGGACTATAATAATGACATTATTCGACCTTTGAAAATTACCTACTTTAATTAATTATGAAATTATTTCGAATTTTATACTTATCCATTTTATATTAGTTCAAACTATAGTATATGTTCAATTATTTAAAAGAAACCATATTAACGATTTTTCAGAACAGAACGTTTTGAAACTCATCCCATTTCAAATGATTTCATCAGTATAAAACCAGAATTATTTTAGAATGATGGGACAATTTTAATCCAAATCTTTTGAGTTGTTTTTGAGAAAATGGTAAAAAAAGTATTCATGTAAAATGGTATTTCCGGTTAGTGTATTTTAGGGAAAAAGACACTGTAACATCCCAGACATTTAACTATCTTAAATACGGAATTTCAATTAAATATCTTGATTACTTGGATTCAGGGGACTTTAAAACGAGTATTTTTGTCAAAAAATAGAATTAGACATTTTTCACGATCGTAATTCTTTATCTTATCGGATTTCATCAATGAAACGCATGTAGTAGTAGTAATTTCAATAGTCAAGTGAAAGTAAAAATTGTGAAAAACACTTCCAGTATCCATAAAACCTAACGCACAAGTTACACGCCTAATGTGCTGGTGTTACTGAACTTTTTAAAACATCCCTGTTTTATTTGTTAAAAGCTAGTGCTATTTGTCTATTTTGCCTGAACTACTCACAGAAACCATCTAGTATAGAAAAATGATTTATATGACTACTTTTGTAGGAAGGGTAATGTAATTTTATTTTGATCTGAACTTATTTTTTATTGAACTCAACACATTTCGAAATTTCAGCAAAAAAGGTAAGGTTTATCCTTTTTAATTTTAAAACAGGTCACTGTTTTATTTTTTGAATGTTTGGATCTAGTGTCTAATTTGGCTGGACTATAAGCTTATAGAGGAAGCGCCTGGTGTCAGACCTTGTCGAATGCTGGGGCGACGTCGAGAAACACTCCAGTTGTATACAGTTTTTCCTCTTGTACTGTTTTTTATTATCAATGCATGCTGCATGTGTTTAATAAAAATTGCATCGATGATCAGATATATTTTTTTCTTTATGTCATTACGTAAAATAATTAGTGATAACAATATTGAATTGCTTGAACCTATTTGATGATACAAATAATTAAAGAGAGGCTGTAAGTTTGTCGTATGATTATTGGATCAAGCTCGATCGATGTCGTGAATTGAAACGTGCTTACTGTTTAATGCCATTGTGATCTCAAAGGCTGAGAGCAGAGGAAGATGAACGCCTCACTCTATTGTCTGTTCCTTCTAATAACTCCACTTCTCTTGAAGGGATTCGTAGATGACACCCCTTCCAGCTTATATTTTAGCGTCAGGGGAGGAAGAGAGTAATCTAACTTTTATATTGCTTTTCTTTTTTTTTTCAACCCTTATATGAAAAATTATATGTGGAATGTGAAACATAGTTATAAAGTCTATAAGATATGGATTTTTCTATCTTACTAAATAACTTGGTAAAAAAGATTAATTGACTTCGTTAATGATATAGTAAAAAAAAAATTCTCATTTCCTTAAAGACCAAAGATTTTTAGTTAATTATCAGATGCATAAAACAAATTTTATTTTTTTTACAATATCATTTATTCTTCCCCTCTACCAAGGTTATGTATTTATGCTAGAAATGAAAAATTATATCCCTAGCATTAAAAGTATTCCCTTAAATTTGGCGATTTGTTGCCTGGCTGTCAAATTTGTGTTCCGGCTTGACTGTATTTGATTAGTTTTAAATAAATACATGTGGATAAGCCAAAGTGTACAATGGGGTTAGTTTAATTAATTTTGACTACGGGTTACTTGATATTACATTAGGTTTTTTTCTTTTTCCTTTTCTTTTTCTTTTTTCCGAACCCTCTAAAACAGAAATAAAAAAGTGAATTGCATTACTGTGAAAAAGAAAAGTAATTCGTGTTGAGTCTTACCTTTGGTATTTTAAGGTTACCTGTTATGTTTAATGTCATATATGAGCTATCCATTCTAAAAGGAGCTATTCTAAGTCCGGAGGTGAGGGGCCTCGTGTTGTATCACATATAAGATAAAAATAAAAGCATTAATTAATAAAGACGATAGATAATGGTGAAATAATAAGAATAACAGTCAGAAGTCGAAAAGAAGTGTGGAGGGGGTGGGGGTGCATCAGAAGATGGAGTTTTGAGGTGATGTTAATAGGGTTTTTGGAACCTTTCCTGCCCTGCCACTTCGCAGGAAGGGGGGATGGAGTGATAGACTGGAATACTGGATTGAAGGAAGCAGGGAGACTGTCAAAGAATTTAATTTGTCTCCGTGTGATGTGTTGTACAGTTTCTAACTGTAGTTCGTTATGAATGTGTGTCATGTTACGTCTTTCCAGAGATGTCCCTCGACATATCTTCTGTAGTTTGCTGTTTTGGTATTGTTGTAGTGATTTCAGGGCTGTTGGGTAAAGATAGTGTAGTAGTGATGCGCCGTGTAGGAGTGATGGTCTTAGTATTACTTTGTAGATGAGTAATTTGAGTCTGAGTGGCAGCCCTGGTGAGTAGATGAGGTGTTTAAGTTGGTATGATGTTGACTTGACGATTTGTATTCTGTTCTGTATGTGTGCAGTGAAAGATAAATGTGTTTCTAGTTTAATGCCTAGGTATGTGAGATGTTTCTTGGTTTATGTTGTCTGTTCGTTGAGTTTAGGTGCTCTGTTAGGAGTTTTCTTTTATGAGAAGGTGATGGCGTCTGTTTTTTTGTGGATTTATATGAATGTTTATTCATCTCGTAGTTTGTTAGCGATGAGTTGGGCCGCTGCGGCCTTGTCTGCATTCATGGTTGCCGAGTATATGGCTATGTCAGCATATGCAGATATTTGAGCATCGTCAAATTTAGTCCCGACTATGTGCCCAGTATATATATTGAATAGAACTGGCGCAATGACCAAACCCGAACGAAGGGACGCCACAAGTGACGGGCTTGGGAGTGGAGATTTCAGTTTTGACCCGGACTGAGAAAGTCCGATCACTGATGTAGGACCCAATAATGTCGACCAGTTGGTCCGGGAATTGGTGAAACCTGAGTTGTTGGATTAGTGTGGAGTGGGATACAGAGTCAAATGCCTGTGTACAGTCTAGTGAGATTACATTAGGTTGCATAAAATAATGGATGTTATAGGTCCTTGATGGTTCTGAGATGTTGAGATCTTCTTTTGGGGCTTGAAGATCAGCTCTGTTGTCCTCTCATTCTGACTCCGTTCCTTCGCCTGAGTGGGGTGTAGCTTATTCTCTCATCGTGAATTGTTGATCTCAGCCAAAAATGATAAGGCTATTGCAATGCTGTTCACTCTTCTCACTGTTTTTTGTAGAGACCAAGATGGATACCCAAGCCGTCCTACTTCTTATCTTCGCCACTAGATCGCATCGTGAATTCCCATTCAAATATGAGAGGCACCTCTCTCAAATAAGGGCAAAAAATTATTTTTATTGACACGCATGTTTCAGACACAGCTTCATCCGTAGTTTTTATTGTCAAAAAGTGAAGAAATTTACTTCATTTTGGTTTAGAAGGCGAAAAATAACGATTGTCAACGCCCACATTCTATAAACGTATTTTTATACCTACAGATATTGGTAATCACCTACATTAATAAGATATATTTTTATTTGCTTTTATATGAATATATACCTTAAAAGATTAAATAGTAGTTATAGTTCTGTAGAAGATAAGGGAAAAAAATACCTATCGAGTAGAAATAGTGAGGAAGCAATGCTGTGCGCTCTGTAGATTTAGGTATTTCAATATTATTATCATATCTTATTAGTATATTAACTTTTATAATGTATCTTCAAAGCAGTAGTTATAGAAACAATAACTAAACTGTGTATATTTAAGAAAAACTTGGTAAGTAGGATCTTGGTAAAAAACTATATATATATGCCGAAAAGTGTTAGTTTTTTCACATTTGAAATGTGAATTGAAAAACAAAAAGACTTTTGGACGATGAAATGGGTCAATAAATTGTAAAAATAAATAAATAAAAAACGCTAAATATGGATAATTTTTTATACAAAATAAATATCAACTGCGTTAATGCGTTCGGTATAATCACCGAAAAATATATGTTAGAAAAAAAGTAATTATCTAATAATTTTGTTTATGAAAATGATTTGTGATGAGAACAGAATGACTCCCACCACTTAGTTTTTAACGGTTGCAATGCTCACCGAGTGATTGCATCTCACTAAGTGATCCACTTTGGTGATTCTAGATCAAGAGAGGTGTGGAGAGACGAAATTACCCGCAGTGTGGAAAGAAACTGTATGAGAGTGGCCAGGGAAAGGGAGGGCTATTTCAAAATTATATAAAAATAGTTTTATCTGATTTTTTGAAGAATTCAAACATTTTATTTTAAAACATAACAAGTTTCTTTGTTTTCTATTGTATGTTTTAATAAGAGCAGCATGTTATTTTATATTGCATAATATTTTATTTATTTGTATTTTCAGTATTTATACCTGAAGAATCATATTTTTAGGGTTAAACTCGATTTCATCTCCTCCGGGAGGATGAAAAAATGATGTCAATAAAACTTTATTTTTATTATTATTATGTAGTGTTTAAATCTGTGTTAAATTAATATGCAATATGGTGCAAGTGACGTGCCCACTGGAATTAATTAATTAAAATCTGTTGTCATACCATCTTTCGAAATATTTTTCTTAAGAAAAACTTTCTGTTGTTGTTGGCTGGGGCTTTAGGGCGTAAAACCCTGAGGCCATCAACGCCTATGTTTCCCGCTTTATAATTCTATTTCATTCATATTCATAATTCTATTTTGCTTTATTTTTCTCTTTAGCTAATTACGAAAAAATTTAAATAATTACTTCTTTTAGAATTATTTAGCACGTATAACAAATTTTCGGGTTTAAATCTTATTCAAAAGGCCACTTCTTTTTAAGAAAACCGTTTCCACGTTCTTCTGGTCATCATTCAGAGCATCCGATACACTCGGTCCTACTCCCAATCTATTTAAGTTCGTAGAATAGAAATGACAATGTTCAAATATATGACTGACCGTAAGTACACTGTTGCAGTATTGACATTCTAAGAAAAATATTACTTAGTGCCCGCTGGAAATTAATTTAGAAAAAATTGTAATAGCAATTAATTGGAAATATGTATGTATTAATGTTTCTACTTTTTTCGTAAAATATAGAAAAGAAAGGTGTAAATTAGAAACATTGAACTTTTAAATTATAAAACTATTTATTGAACTCAGAATAGAATGTTATACAAAAACATATCTGTATCGCGGCTGTTTCAAAACCCTAAAAAAACATTAATTTTTCATTTGGAGCTCTATATCTTAAAAACTACCAACAACACTAGAAAATCTAAGAGAACATTATTTAAAGAAGAGTAAATTTGCTGAAATATTAGATCTAAAAAGAGCTATTTACGTCCAATAGTTCTCGAGATATAGCTTTTTAAAAAGCAAAATTTTTCAAAAATTTTCTGAAAGATTAGTAGTTAGCTAATTTATTTGGAGAAATCTATATCTCAGGAATTATGAGATGTACAGATGTCGATTGGCACTTACATTAAATCTAGTTTAATGGACTATAAATTAGTTTATGACCTTTATCTTCGTAGGAATAGTAGTTTTCTTGATATTCGCTAAAATAAATTGATTTATAGTTGTTCGGACAATAAGTTTGATTTATGAAAAACTTCATTTCAGAAACCATTGGACGTACAGATGTTTGCCAGCGCTCAAATTAAAGCTAGTTAAATTTACTACAAAATAGTTAATTATGTTTATCTTTGTAGGAGTAGTAGCTTTTAAGATATTAACAAAATAAACTCACAAAATATTAATTTCTAGTTGTTCGTATAAAATGTTGGATTTTTGAAAAAGTATATCTCTAGATTTATAATACGTACATATGTCTGCTAACACTCAAAATAAAGGAAATTTAACTTACTATAAAGTAGTTTATGACATTTATCTTCGTAGGGGTAGTAGTTTTTATGATATTCACATATGAATATAAATTTGGTAAATGAAAATTTGTCCGAAACACTATAAATCAATTTATTTTAGCAAATTTCATGTAAACTATTACTCCTACGAAGATAAACATCATTAACTACTTAATTGCTCATTAAACTAGCTTTATTTTGAGTGCTAATAGACATATGCTCTTTAAATGGTTTTTGAGATATAGATTTTTCAAAATATATTTACTAACTACTGATCTTTCAGTACATCCCATACAACATTTTTATGAAATGTTGCTTTTTAAAATTAGAGTTCATATTTTAGCAAATTTACTCTTCTTTAAATGACGTTCTCGTAGGTTTTATTGTGTTGTTCCTACTTTTTAAGAAATAGAGCTCCGAATGAAAAAATAGTTTTTTTTTATCTCTTTGGAACAGCCGCCATTTTTTATTCCCCCTACCTATACTTGGCAGACTCATTAGTTTTGACTAGTAATTATACATAGTTTTCATTAAAGTAATAAAAAATTGGGATGAGATAACTGCCTTTTTTTCTCCTCTTGGGCTCTTGTACTAACTGATCTAGACCTATATGTAGGACAGTGTAACGTACCACTAATTGTTAAACACATACTGGTGACTGTATTTGATGGTCACCGGATTATCATATCATTTGACTGTATTAAACAATAATAGTCCTCACATTCCAGAAATATTTGATTACCTAAAGAAAACAAATATGTACGAGTATATATAAATGATTTGTAAAATATTTTTTTATTTAAATTTTATTTTAGTTCTTTTATATTAACTTTGCTATTATTATACGAGCTAATATATCCTAGTATAGATATAATGATATTAGGAATGTTTCCAAGATTGAAGCTCAGGCAGAATGCACAGGCAAATATTGCTGTGGATTGCCTCATAATATATTTTAAAAAAAAGAAAAAAGTTATGTGACTAATATGTAATACCTTACAATTGAAATTTTATCTTGTTTTCGATTGACTACCATTTTTGTTTAATAGAGTGCTTGACGGAAAAAAAGTAATTGCTTCTGTGAACAAGAAACAAAGAAAGGTGTGCGTTGGGAGAATTGTAGAATATCATTAAAGTTTGTTTTTCATTCATTTTCTATATGCCATAGAAACTGACATTTTGTATGTTGTATATTGTAGTCTTTATTTAATAGATATTCTGATCAAATCACGCTGTAAAGTGTTTTTGATTGGAAAGTATGTATTATTTGTTGGCGAGACATTTTGCTTGGTGTAAACAGGCCAGGTAATATCATTTATTTTTTACTCCTCATTTTTCTTACTTCTCCATAGGTCTTTCATTCTTTTAGACTGAATTTTTTTCCTTTCTTTAGTTTATTTATAGCACAATTATTCCTTATCTTCCACAAGAATCTTTATTTTGTTGATTTGTTTTTTTAAAATTATTTAAAATTAGTTTTAGCAGTCTCTAAGTTTCTTCTTTTTGCTGTTAAGTTTAATTATTCTTATAGTTTGTTCATTAAATGTTATTCTTTTTTACGATTTTCATATTCTTTAATTTTAATGAATTTCTTGATTGGATTGTAAGTGGGAACCATGTTTTGTAATTTTGATAGCTTGGATTTTTCTCAATTTTCTATTTTAGGTATTTTTTCTTAATTGGGGATGCTGTTTTTAATATTACTTATTATATTCAGGGAGTTGAATTGCTTGATTTTTTCGCTGATGGGCAGGTTTTAATGTATTTAAAAAATACGTTTCTCTTAGAGAAAATACTTAGCACTTATATTCTAAGAATACTATCACAAAAACTAATTAATTAAGTAATAAAATATGAAATAAAATTATGTGAATAACATGATTATTTGAATATTTACCAACACTGTTTCCATTTATAATAAGTTATTTTAGGGAATGATGCTCTAATGCCCAATAAGCTACCTCTAAGATTTTTGTTATGTTTATTCCTTTTATAAAAAACTGATTCGATGGCTATTGACGGATCCTTTGCTTCAGTAAGTCTTACCAAGTTCTTCTCTTCTTCTAAGTTTATTGCTGTTTTTGACTCTTCGGCTAAATTGTCTGGAGAGTTTGCCCTGAGTAAGACTCGTGAGCCCTGGAGCTGGCTTTGTTCCTTTAATCTTGTTCGCTAAGCCTGTCGTTTATCGAGGAATTAAGATTTTATGGGCAGAGGCTCTCGCAAGCTTTTGTTTCGTCAAGATCTTTTCCTCAACCGAACAGTTAATTTAGTTTTCCATTAAGTCCCTATCTCAGTTCTCTTAAGGTTGATCTTTGAGAGCGTCATTGGTTAGAAGACATTTGACAACATATATTCAGTCCATTCATTCAATGTATACAACTAAAAACATCTGGTTTGTTCACTCACACAACTTTTCTTACAGCTTTGGATCCATGCGCTGGAATCTTTTAAGCTCTGCTCTACCCCTCACACGTGGTGAATAGAGTGGGCTCAGGGATCCTCAGGTCAATTTTTATATAAGAGTGTAAATATGACTTGAGATTATATATTATTTTATTTTCTTTCTTTATTTTTTCATAGACATAGATTGATTATGTTAATTTTCTTTATCCTTCTGTTTGTATATATGTAAAGATGCTTACCTTCAGGCTCTAAACTACCCCCACCTCTAAATAACAAGTGCGGTTAACACATGGTTTTAAATAAAATAACCTCTGAGACTGTTATATTGACATATAAAGATATAATGTATAGTTAAAGATATAATGTATAATTTAATTTGAACTTGTCATTAATTCGCACTTAATTGTTATTTAGAGGTGGGGGTAGGTTAGAGCCTGAAAGTAAGCATCTTTACATACATACCTATAAAACAAAATCAGTTCTTATAGTCTTTAGTTCACTGTAACACTCTTACAATTATAAATAACATATAACAGTCTGAGGTTATTTTATTTAAAACCATGTGTTAACTGCACTTACTTGTTATTTAGAAGTGGGGGTAGGTTAGAGCCTGAAGCATCTTTACATATATTTTAAGAGAGATTTTTTTCTCTTTTGTTTTCATTTATTTATTTATTTTCTTCTTATTTTATTTTAGTATGTATCATGTGTAGAATGTTATCATTCATCACCATAACCAACTGGCAGATTGTAATATCTATCAATAAATAAATTAAAAAAAATAGTGGTCTGATTTGAATTATAGTTTAGAGAATTTAATAACCCTTTCTAGTGATTATCTATATAATTTTTCTTAAAATGCATACTTAATTTATGTGGAGATATTTTTTTTCGTTACTCCTTACTAGTGTTTTCTGTATTGGAACAGTTACGCAATTTAAAAAAATATATATATTTTCTCTTTTATTGTAATTCTATGAATAGATAATTTACTAAGATAATCTGTACACGTTAATGCTGGACATGATTTTCACTTTAGAATGATACAAGATAATAATCATACAAACAATTGAATATTAAATCTATACAAAATTTGTATTAAAAAAATGATAACATTATAATAAAAAATAATGCGCGGCTATAGGAGTTATAAATAGGAAGAAGTGAAACTTATTTTTATTAGTGCCCGAAATTCGGACCTTCAAGCGACTATCGCAAGAGATAATGCAAGACTTGGTTTATGAAGTAGGGCTATGAAATTCAAATTCTGATCCGGATAAACCAGCTGAGGGCTTTATTAAAAATTTAGAAAGCTACAAAAGTTGTAAATATTTATCATGTAATAAAAATATTGCTCTATATTTTATAGAATTTGGATGTAAGGAATAATTGTAGCTGTTATTGTGAATTGATCATTTATTGTTTGTCATTTGCCTGCCTGTACCAACGATATGACGTTTAAAAATTTAGTTTTTAATTAACCTACTTAAAACGTACGAACTATTTAAAACGAGTGCTGTATATAGTGATTTTATAAATAAAATTTGGCAACCTCTTCTTATTCCAAGTTTGTGAATAAATGAACAAAGATGTAATAACAATCTATTTTGGTTGAAAAAATTAAACATTAAAAAAGTTTAAGTTTAGTAATTAATATGTAAATAGCTATTAGTATTAAAGTTAACTACGTTTATTTTCATTTGTATTATTTTCTTTGGAATTTTTAGTTAATTTGAGAATACAAATATGTATTTTGTATTATAATGATTAATTGTTAGAGTAAGGGCTGCCTAAGGGTGGTATGACCAGCGTCTAGGTTTTTAAACCAGTTGTTGCTAATTAGTAGTCCGTATAATTCACTACCAGGCTAAGTAACCAGCCCCCTCTGCGTTCATTTAGTATTAGTTTGGACATTTTGAATATTAGTCGTCATTTACAGTCCGGGACCAGACCTTTCCTGCACTCATTACAAGCCATTGGCTAATTTAACTTCAATACAGTTGTTGTTAATTAGTGCTCAGCTCAATTCATTACCGTTAGTGTGGTCGTAGTTTGACCATTTTGATTTAAATACATTGGGATAGTTAATAGACCCCGCTTGGGTTCGTACAGTGCAGTGTGGCCATTTTGGTTTTAGTACATCTTAACAGTTGATTGTGATTAATACAATACAGTCCAATGCATTAGATAATTACTGTTGTGGTAATTAATTTAATTAAAATTTGTATACTGAACGCTTTATTGAGCCATTGTAGATTTGGCTCTACAAGCTTTTGACCAATTTGAGAGTTTATTACTTAGAAGCAAAACCTACACTGCTTTACAGCAAGAAAGGTCTTTATCGGACATATCATAGTGCATCCTTTATTCAGCATGTCCCATCACGTCTCTGACTCTTTGGACCGCACAATATTTCATTTATCATACATAATATGTATTATTAGTAACCATCACAATTGTGCTATAATTTGTGCAAATTTTTGTGCGTATTTCTTATTATTTTTTTGTTATTTTATATTATTTTAAAGGACTTTTATTTTAATTTATATTCATTATCTTATTTTACTACCTCTTTGCTTTCTATTTTTTTTTAATTAATAATTTATTTGTTGATAGATGTTACAATCTGCCACACAATTGTGGGCAATAGGTAATAGTGATTAATGATCACATTCATACTAAAATAAGAATAAAAATAAATAAATAAATGAGAAAAAAAACCACATAAAAATAAATAAATCTCTCTTAAAATATATACAAACAGAAGGATACTATATGTATGAAAAAATAATAAAAATAAAATAATCCATAGTCATATTACCCCTCAGGTGTGGGGGGTAGAGCAGAGCTCAAAAGATCCCAGCGCATCCCTCTCGCCGCATCACTGGTTTTCTATTATTAGCCCTGCCCGACCAAGTTTGTTTATCTTTGGAGTTTCCTTCAAAAAGGACTTCGTCGATTTGCGATGGCTTCATCAACATTGGTTGTTACAGATATTGAAATTTCAGGAATATCGAAACAAAGTTTTCAATTTTCAATCAAGTTATGTCAATCGCATGGAAATTGATAAATAAATATATAAGGTTTGTTTTCTCGCTATAATTTGTTTATAAAATAGTGAACGTTGATAACGAAACGAAAACAAGTCACCGTTCACCATAATGTTTTCTTGATCATTTTTTATTTCATTGACTAAAACTATTCATGTATGACCACCTAAATTTGATAGAAACGTAAATATTTAATTAGTAATGTGTTGAAGATTCTATAACGATTTTTAGTTTTTAAGTACTTATTATTGGATTGTCACTTTATTGGAGAAGTGCCCATAGGCCAAAAGTTTATGATATTTTGAGTATACAATATCTGAATTAATTTGAATATCGTGCCACATTCATGATTGTTTAATGTTTTTCTCCAAAAAGTAAAATAAAAATTCTCATTGTTTCTGGAATCAAAACCCTTCTCTGAATTTAGTTATATTATATTCCTGTGTCAGTGTCTAAAGGGTAAATTTATTAAGGAGTTTCAAATTAATTTTGACTCATCTTTATTTCAAAATTTCGCGCCAAGACTTTATTTAATTTTAAATTATTTGTCTTCACAGTTGTAAAAAAATATACGACTTAACGTTTTCACCAGTCTCAATAAATATGGCATTTTACGATTCCAAGCGAATTGATAATGATCTCTGGAATATTTCATGCAATTTCTTACTACCCACGGTCCTTGAATTTTGAATTTCCTTTTACTCAAAGATTTCTTAAATTTTTCTTTGATGGAAGGTACGCTATCTTTCATTAATCTTTTCCATTTCCGTAAGGCCCTGATCTGCATTTTTTTTTCAACTATCAAATATTTTTATATGTTATATAATTTTTTGCTGATGAACACTATTATATGTTTCTTTAATGAATATATTATTCACATAACACCATAAAAGCTCTTTAAATTCATGAAAGAACATAATTTTATTATGTTCTTTCATGTATTAAAAGAATAGCTTGTATTTTTCATCATACTATCTTTAAATTCATGAAAGAAAAAATATTGATTGGATATATATTAGGTTTTTTTTTTTTTGACCATATATACATATTCAACACAAAATGAAATAAATAAATAGTAATAATACAAGTAAAATGAATAATAATAATCATAAAAATAAATAAGTCTTTTAACTAAGCGTTTCATTAATTATGGTGCAGTTTTTTATTGTTAATTAATGCATATTCATCTATAGTTAACAATTTAAAAAAAAATACTATTATACGTAGTCACAAAATTAAAGAACAACATTATATATTTTATTATTATCTTGCAAATTATCCATAAACAATAATACCTGCAGTTATGCTCACCCTATTTCAGGACGTCAAAAACAAAAAAACCTTAATCATCTCTATTTTTTATCAAATAAAATTATTTGTAAGTTTAGTTCATGATTTTCTAAAAATGTAAAAAATCTAAGGAATAATTTTAATCTAAAAACAATGGTTATTAGAAAAAATGGTAACGCTTTATGAATTTCAAATGATCAATATAGTGATTAGCAGAGAAGCAAAAATTAATTGCACATTAAATTTTATGTTGTTACTTACATTTAATGATACTTGTCCATGAATAAACTCCACTTTGGGGATATAAAGAAGACTTGCCGTGTTAGGAGGATTGGTTGAGGCCTATAGAAACGTCAGAATTGATTTATTGTCGACCAGCAATATCGAATGTACACATCCAACTCGGAGCTCTGACTGATGTCTCAATCGCTCAACCGGAACTCTGACGTTCCTCCTCTTGAGAAATGGACTCGATTGACAGAATTCGCTAGGGGTGGACGACAAAGGTAGGTCTGGTAATGATAGATGGTGGGTCGTCTTAGAGATCGCAATGAAGGATAACAACAATCCTTACCAGATAGAGCAGAAAGTAACTAAAGTATTCCAAAAATACATTAGTATTGTTGGATGGAATAATGGTTTTCAAAATTGCTTCAGTAAATTGAAACAATTTATTAAATATGTACCTGCATGTATATCATTCACATTCTACCTGAATATATATATAAATGAGAACAAAAAGAAAAAAGTAAATAAAATAGATAAAATTATCAGGACAAAAATCCCCAGACCTGCAACACACTTTGAACTGTTTTGGAGTAATATTCTATTTCTCCGTGGTTACTCTATGTTCTAAAATTAACCAATATACAAAAAAAGAGCAGAGGACTAGAATAATTATATAAGTAAATAAAAATTAAACAAAATCAAACTTTTTAAAATCAATCAATCGATTGGAGCTGTACCAGGAGGACTAGTATCTAGCAACTATGACTATATGATAAGAAAAAGAAAAGGGAGTAAGAGAGGCAACAAAACTCAAAGTAGTTAAAAAGGAAACGAAAATTATTAGTAAAATTAATATTAAATAATTACTGTAAAGAAATAAAAGAAAATTGGGTAGAACAGGGTGCAATAAAAAATGCTGTATATCTTAAATAAAATTAAACTATTTTTTAGCTCGTAGAAAGATTGTGTTTAGTTTATGATAAACAGTGTTAGTTTCAAGGCGAATGTCAAGAGATTCGGAAATTTTTTTTAATACTAAATTTGTACTAGACTTAACTGAGCAATCATGGTCCTATTAGTTGTTAGTACGGTCTAGTATTCAATGTATAAAATATTTAATTTTGTAATCGCTTATTTTATAATTTCACATATAATAATTCAAGTTACTTTTTTTTTAGAATATTATTCGTTAATCTTCTGCTAAAAAGATTATTTATGTTTGTATAGTAAGTTTCTAATTGTTAATGATAGTTTATTAATTATTAATAATCATTTATTGTTTCAATTTTTAAAATGAAATAAATTATTATCAAAGTGAGTATCGTTAATTTATTGTTTATAATAGCATTTAAAATACAATAAGGATGATTGATTTTTATATAGTCAAATGGTTTATAAGTAATAAAAAACCCTCTAGATATTCATCGTCAATTTTATAATCATTAACTGCCTAATATTTTACCCATGCTTTACTTCTGTATCGAGAGAACCATCGATAAGTGCTTTTAGCAGGTATTTATATAACATCTTGCCGATAACCTGTTACAAAGACCGATGGGAGCAGGTGTTTTGAAAGCATTCTATATGTGATCCGTCTTCCTCTAGGTCGAGAAATTCAAGAGAGGTTTACCTCAGATTCATGGCCAAAACGGTTATAATAATAATTTTATTCAACAATTTAGTAATATGGCTCTTGGGTAAGATCTTGATGTTACAACATGTCACAGGTTATAAAATTAATAGAGTTTTAAAGTCCTACAGAATTTTTTTTTTTTGACAGAAGGGAAAATGCTACGAAAACCTATATACTAAGCAGATAACAAGAATTTAATTAATAATAAATATTATTTTATTTTAATGATATTATTAAAAGTTTAACATAATTAAATTACAAATTTTCATGATTAATGCGGGAACGGCCTACTGCTTATCTGAGAACCGTGACGTACTGCTTCACATTAGATGCTCTGTAGGCAACATTCAAATTAGGGCTGTTAATCCTGGGGCCGTCGCCGTCCGTTTTCGTAGCTGACACTCAGATTTTTTACTTTTCTTTGCCCTACTGAAATTCTTTATAACAGAGAGTTTAATCTGATGCAAATTTTAAGCCATTGTAAGGCCATATTTTGCCTTTTGGACTGTGAACTGCCCTAATTGAAGTTTGAGGAAGGACTTTAAGGCCAATAAACACTCTCTTCTAGGAATCATTCTTCAAATGATTTTTTTTTTAAGCCATTAACTATGTCGATTTGTTAAATAAATTCATTTGATTTAATTATATACTTCAATCCAAAGTAATTATATTTTAAGTTATTCATACATCAATATTTACCGATATAAAATAATAGGAGGCAATGTGGTATAGTGGTAATATTTAAGTGTCATTCCAAGTTTAGTTAAAAATCTTTTGTAAATATGATGATATAATTATTACTATTAATTATGGCATAATTAATATTTTCGGTAGCATTTCCATAAAGGATGAGATAGAAATACTTACTGTGGAACAAAAAAATTATTGTTTAGCAATGATTATCGGAAGGGATGGGTATTGGAAAAAAATTTGGAACTTCAAGTAGATTGCATACAACCGCATTCTATTCACTAAAATTGGAACTATACTTGTCAGTAACTTACTTATTATAATTTGTTTTTATTTATCAATATCCCTACGTTGCCTATACGGGATTTGGCTGAAAATACATTTTTCCTATAATTTATTCAGTGGTTACTCGATTCTTTATTTTATGATTCCTTATCTCTTAAGCAGAATGACTTCCAATTTCCGCCAGTTTTTCCATTACTGGTTCTCTTCTTCTTTCTCCTAGGTCAATGTTTCCTAAACTTTTTTCCTACGACACTCTTAGGATAAAAAAAAACACAGCGTTCCTATTGGACTAGAATAAGTTCGCGGCACCCTTGTTATCTCTTGTTGCCGTTGTTGCACCCTGTTCCTAAATTTATTGTAATGTGCAGTTGTAAATAGGAATAAATAAATAAATAAAAAAAAAAATCATGGAAGGAACCTACTCTCCCTTTTGTCACCAATTCTTCAATCGCGTCCTCTTATCATCCTCGCGTATCTCTTTTCATTTAGTAGTATTTTCCACAAACATTGATTTTGATGTGATGATTTTCCGGAAGTCCTGTATTAATGGGTGCCTTCTTCATGTATTTGGCCTCATATCGCGGGTGGAGGTTTTCTCTTTTTCCTGCCCCTTTACATTTACTTCCTCTGCCAATATTCTTTCTGACATTTTTTCCTTATTTCCAATCCAATTTTACGAGTTTTTCCTCTATTTCTCCTTACATGTTTTCTTTTATTCTATTTTTTTATTTTTGACATAATCCTATCTATTTTCAGTTTTGTTTTCCATATCCATGTCATAAGAATTCTCTTCCTCAATTAGAAATCCAAGATATTTAAAATGTTGAAATCATTTCAGCATTATACTTTTGTTTATTATTAGATGATAAGTTTCGTCTTTTCTGTATAATTAACCAGATCCCTTTGCTAATACACCTGTTTTAACATTCTTCTGTATCCTAGTAA
The DNA here is from genome assembly GCF_000696795.3 of Halyomorpha halys. Classification (NCBI taxonomy): domain Eukaryota; kingdom Metazoa; phylum Arthropoda; class Insecta; order Hemiptera; family Pentatomidae; genus Halyomorpha; species Halyomorpha halys. Next base: position 594,233 of record NW_027115723.1, on the reverse strand, counting down.
AGAGTTATAAGGTAAGGGGATACGATTGTCAAACATACATAACGTAGTATACAAAATATAATATACATTTTTGTGTGTACTATACATGTAATATATTATAAATTAAAAATTTAAATTAGTATATAAACAATGAAAGATATTTTCTCAAATTTCAAATAATATAAAATTTGATATTTAATAGGAACATTAAACATCAATTAGTTTAAGAAGTATTTTTTCTTTTATGCTTACAATAAAATACTTCTAAATGTCCCTACAAGTACATTAACTGTGTGAAAAATGAGATTCTATATGACAGGACATATAGTAAACATAAAGTGTAATATTACAACCCGTATGATATGATAATACCAACAACTCTGAAGGAGTCTTAGAAAAGATCTCAAGAAAAGTTTTAGGACGTTGATAGAACTTTAAAACGACCGACAAAGAAGATTTATATTACTAATCGTAAAACTGTAATATTAGTTCTATGTCTCGTTAAACCACATTAAAGTTATTTATCTTGAAGAAAAGAACTTCTAACTTCTGTAACATGCTAGTACTTATAAAGGCTTCTTATGTTTATCTGCAAAGACTGTTATACATTGAGTGCGAAAGTTTTTAAGGTTAGTACTTCTTCTAAGAGTACATTATGGTTTCGTGTTATTGAGTTAATGAGGGCTCAAATTCTTCTGAAGTGATTATTTTTAATAAGATGTTGCAAACAAATCTATGTATAAATTCTAGAATAATTTATATATGATATTTCTGTTCGATCTGATAAGGGATAAGTCTATAAGGTCGTTATTTTATGTTATATTAATCCAGGTGTATGCTTTTTGAAACTGTCTTCTCTTGAAATTCAAAAGTCAGGATTTTTGAACAATATCTTGTGTTACTACCACAACCCACCCTAATTAAAATAGAAATTTTAAAAAAATTTATTTCTTGTAATTTAAACTGTACAAAAAACACAATAAGTAAATTGAATGAGTGTTTCAAATACTTGAAAGTCTTGGGAAGGAACCACCCAATGTTGGTATTTTCAACATTAATTTAAATTAGAAAGTCCTGTGGCCATCTTCTTTTCAGATACCTCGGAGGATTATCAGTGATTGTTAAGGATGAGAAATTAAGAACTAATAAAAATAAAAAAAAAACTTTTTTTTTTTGTATATTGCTAAATGTTCCTTATGTAATATAAACTTTACTGATGGATAGTTTACATTTGGTTAGATATTAGGAAAAAAATGCAAAGTATGCGAAGAAATATGGAGGGAAGGGAAGTCCCATCTCCTAACTTTACACTCCTGGTATTGGCATTCCGTAGGTGGCGAATGTTTTCCATCCGGAATTGGAACTTTCGTTATTTATTATTTAGTATTGCAACAAAATAAATTATTAGTTAGGCAGGGTGAAAACGAACCCACTTCTCTTTCCGTTTCGAGCTATACCAGAAAGCTTTACCGTATATATCATGTTCTGTATATGCCTATCCGGCATCTGTTGTTTTCCATTTGTATATTATGGAATTGCCAACATTATCGAATATTTATAATAGAATTGATTTATATAATAATAATAATCACTGAGTCAGTAGTTTCCACGTCTTATACAGTTTATTCCAAATAAATTAAAGTATTAACGAAGGTGATACTTAATAATACTTTAATATTTTGCAGCGGTTTATTCTCTATCAGTCTTAGGACGTTAAGGTTTTTTTTTATCCAATAAACAAGTGGAGACATTTTTTATTACTTTTCATCTCTTCAGAAACCAAGGCATTAGAGTATCATTCCAAAAAAACAGGAAGATTATGGGAGTTGTGGTGAAATAAGATTACTCAAAAAATAGCAGAAAACACTTTTAGAGCCACACGTTTCGACCTGCGTTGCTGGTCTTCATCAGGTCTAAATAAGCAATTTTATAAACAAATAAATAATCATCTTGTCTATTTACCTCTGATGAATACCTGCCAGTGTAGATCGAAGCATAGGTGTCTAATAAATAGTGGCCGTTATAGAAACTCGACTCTTACCGCTCTGATTAGAGTTGGTTGGTTACTTTCACGATATACAAGAGATAGAGAATTAAAAAATAAAAAAAAAGTGTCTAATAAATAGTTTTTTGCATTATTTATTTAGCCTTACTCAGGCTTAGTCCTGACAGATAAAGCCTAATTGTTTTTGGACACCTGCAAAATGGGTCGAATACGTAGGCGTCTAAAACTTATTTTTATAAGTTCCTTATTTGTTAGGTTAGAGTATCCTAATTTCATCGCCAGCCGGGTCATCTTATTTAAATTATATAAAGCCAAAAATAATAATCTTCCAAAAAAAGAAAATCGTGTTTAACCCCTTAACTTTTATTCTCGAGTTAATTCGAACGCGCTAAACAGGCCAATTTGTGCACACTCGAGATAATTCGAGTGGCGTCTTATTTTATGCTGCCATATTATTTCACACCCTAATATAATCGAGAATTTAAAATAACAATGTTATAATAATAAAATAAATCGCAATGATTTATTCTCTGTAATAATCCTCTATATACATATTTTTAGCCTATGTTTACATAGGAAGCTAGGTATCAAAATAAAAATTTTGATTATTTTTGTATATTTTTTTCCAATACAATGTTCTAAATTGTGTTTTTACAAAAAAAAAAAAAAAAAATCTCTGCGTTAAGGGGTTAATATTCAATATCAATGGCAGATTTTTATCAGACTTATTATCTTAAAATCTGCCTCTTTGCAAAAATAATTCAAAATAAATGGATTTCCTTGCAATAGACCAATAAAAATAGTTTTATTTTTAGTATTTTTTTTTTTTACCAAGGTACCAATCTGCGATTAATTGCTTCACGCTGATTCAAAAATTTGGTTCAAGAGCTAGTCAAAAGATTTAATGGACGAATACAATTTTTGAACTTTGTTCTTCTATATCCACGTTCAGTATAATTTTTAGATTGGTTCTTTGGCACGTTCAAGCTTCTTAACAAATCGTACTTACGTAGGTACTATTTTATCCATATTGTATTAAATAAGAGTAAAATTACTTAATCAAATTTTATGATTAATGCAAAACACATACATAAAGCATAAAATTGTCTCATATTTAGGGAGAGTAGGGAAATTAGTGTAAGGTGAACCAGGGTAATTGGATCCTAAAATTTCATAAGTTCAAATCTGAGAAAAAATCCTTTTATTTTTTATCATCTCTTGAACTAGTCTTCCTTTCCAAAAAACAAATATTATATATTTGGTCATCGCTTAGCGTAGTGTTTTTCTATGCAGATCGAAACGAGGTAGGTGGAAATAAAAAAACAACACAAAAATTAAGTGGATTTTTTTTCCTCCTAATGATGTCAAACCGAATTGTAGAACATGTGTGAGGTTTAAAGCGCCACACACTATCTCTTATGTTAACCTAAAGCAATTTTGATGCCTTTTTATTCCTTGGGGAATTATAACAGATGGGGCCAGGCAACAAGTATCCTAAGTTTTCACTATTCTGCTAAAATGCAAAATACATCATTTGACTTATACTGGTTTATGTTAAGTTAGGAAATTGCCGAAATAGGCCATGTTTTACACGCTATGAAACATTTTATAATTATAGAAATTATAATCTACTCTGAAATAATGTCGTTTTAACAATTTCTGGCTTATTCATCTTTCTCCGCCCAACTGATTCAGTTTACCTTTTCTCGGTCTGTGATATGTTGGTATTACAATGTAAAAATGGTCTTTTTAAATAATAATATAAATAAAAAAAGTAATAAGGCTAAAAGAATTAATTAAAGAATCATCCATAAGAACCGGGTTACCTCAACGAGTGAATCGTTGGAAATCAGTGGTCTTTTTTTAATAAGAAAAATCAAAGAAGGGATAAGGCCAAAAGGATTAATCGAAGAATCATCCATAAGAACCGGGTTACCTCAAGGAGTGAATCGTCGGAAATCAGTGGTATTTAAGTAAAAAAAAAATAAGGTAAAAAAAAATTAATCAAAGAATCATTATCAAGTACGGACACCATGTGATGAATTTTCTCGCTATTGGTAAGAAAATTAATAAAAATAACTTATTGAAAATTATTAATTTTCTTAATAATCTCGTTTTACTTATCACTATACCTCACCTATATTTATTTCACCTATCCATTTTGTCTTTTATTATTCTAGATCTATACTTAGAACTTGTTCACAACTACAAACTAATGCTATTAGTCTTGTTGATTTAACTAAATACAATTACACTGACTTGTACAATAGTAACTTGTACTTTAGTACTTTTTAACTCCTGTAATATCACTAATAGTCCTCCCTATTATTAAAAAAAATAAGTATTAGTGCAATTACCACTTTATTTCTATACTTGTACTATGAACTAATACTATTAGCTTTCAATATGAAACGGGGCCCTGGTTGTATGTATTTGTAACTAGTTTCTATTCCACTTAAATGTAAATTTTCTTATATTATTGTTGTTATTTTTAATATACTTTATAAACATAACAATTTTTTAAAATGTTTTTTATTTTAATGTTTTGTAAATTCTATGTTTTTTCATTTAGCCCTGCAAACTGGGACGAAACATTGGTTAATAATAAATAGTTTTCTTTTATTATATTGATACCTTTATTGACCGCCACCCTGAATATATTCTTACAATAATAATAACAATTTTTGTTTGTGATACATTACAAACTTTCTTCTACTTCAGCATAATGGAAATATGTTAATAATATATTATGAGAGAGCTGAGTTAATTAGGTCCACTGGCCACTGCCTAAAATGTGGTCTGGACTGAACTGGAGGTAGCAGCCAGACCACAATGGCGACCTGGGTTTGTTAAAAAAGATATAGAATAATATTCCTGAATGTATATTTTATAAAGTAAAATAATTAAAATGATGTAATAATCTCAATGTTTAATGTTGTAATTGCAACAAGGTTTATTATCTTAGTTTTTGATACCTACGTATTACGGTCTTTGGCACAGGGAGGTTATCAATAGGCTATCCACCACTATTCTAACCATGATAGGGGATCAAGTTTTCATCTCGTGGGACCGATGAGAAATAAAAGTCGAGACCCCAGGCCGGATTCGAACCGGCGCTGCTTCAGTCACGAGCGAGTTAAAGTTGGCGCTTTAACTCGCTCAGCTACTACTTTTCTATACTTGTTAGCCCAGTGATGAGAGACCTAAACGTTCTGTACAACATTTTTGTGAAATTTTGCTTTTTAAAAAACTGTATCTCGAGAACTATTGAACGTAAATAGCTCTATTTGGGATTACATTTTAGCAAATTTAGTCTACTTTGAATGATTTTCTATTGTTGGTAATTTTAAAGATATAGAGCTCCGAATGACAAATTAATTATTTTTAAGGTTTTGAAACATCCGTTACAACCTTGGTACAGAGTTCTCTTGGCTGATAAATTTTTTATAAAATATATACTTAAGATGTTATTTTACTTTAAGTTTAATTTTATTATTATTTTAATTATTTATTTCAACTCTCTGTAAATATTGTTTAATGAGCTCTCTCATTAGCACTGTCTGAAAATGCATGATAGCAAATATGAAAAAGTATACATTTTTTTACACAAGGAAGAAAAAAAGGATTAGTAAACTAAGTAAAAAGCCTCTAGTAACTGTCCTGTGACTGTTAATAATTGTTCTTTAGCATTGACCTTCTACTTTATAAATCATAAAATATGAAATATAAACTAAAATTGATGGATAGTTGTCTGCAAAGAATGTCAAGATTATTTGAAGTAAGGTTTTCAGTCAAAGTGAGTCGACACTGATTTAGTTCAGTTTAAATAATGGTATGTAAAAACAAATTTGATCCTTTTTTTCTCAACTTTATTCTTTTCAAAACCTTCCATCGTTTCGACCCTCAGGTCAATTTCAAGGATACCTACAAACAGTTTTTTAAAATTATTTTTATAACAATTTCATTATTTCCTTCACTTACATACTGATTTCTTTGGCCCTACCTTTATTTTGTTGTCATTTTTTCTTTTAAAATTCATAAAATTGCCGGCTAATTGCCTTTGTCTCATCTCTAAATAAATTAATCATTAAAATAATATCATAATAACATTATAAAATTTTTTTGTTTTTTAAAAATAGATTCCTACTTACATAACTTCTTCTATATAATTCTTTCATAAATTTAAAACTTGTACTAACCAGTAGGGGGGTATATGTATATTTAAGAGAAATACACATAAAATAGGAATAAATTAATTATAGATTTTAAATATATTAAAAAATGTTTGTGTAAGCAGAAAATTAGTAATAAATGTTAATTAAATTATATTGAAAATGTAAATTAATGTTTTAAGAAAAATTATGTTATATGATAAGTTGATAACAGAGTCCTAACCTGTTGAAGGTAGGTTATGTTGTAAGGTTTGCAAATGTAAATGAAAGAAAGAAGAGAAGTGTACAAGTTTTAAATTTAAGAAAGAATTATAAAGAAGAAGTTATGTAAGTAGGAATCTATTTTTAAAAAACAAAAAATTTTATAATGTTATGATATTATTTTAATGATTAATTTATTTAGAGATGGGACGAAGGCAATTAGCCGGCATTTTTAAGAATTTTAAAAGAGAAAATGACAACAAAATAAAGGTAGGGCCAAAGAAATCAAATATGTAAGTGAAGGAAATAAAGAAATTGTTATAAAAATAATAAAAAAACTGTTTATAGGTATCCTTGAAAATGACCTGAGGGTCGAAACATTGGAAGGTTTTGAAAAGAATAAAGTTGAGAAAAAAAGGATCAAATTTGTTTTTAAATAAACTAAACCACTTTCAAACAAGAATATATTAATAAAAATTAATCTAATAATGGTATGTAGTTCATAAAATGTAAATGAATAAGTCCTTGAATTTATTTCTTTTCAAATACTCTATTAAGTAAATATTAACGTAATTCAAATGTTATAACGGTTATTGCCTATCAATGTTATGCCGAAATATTGGTAAGGAAATCACTCAGTCAGTATAAAAGTTACATTTCATGATTTCTAGTAAAACATTTTACTTCAATCTTTCTAAAGACTCTTAATTATTTTATTCTGTCAATTAAAAATAAAAATAAATATGATTCGTCTGTAGAAATGAAAGCTAAGGTCATGCTAGGAACTAGCTTCGAAGGGGGATGGATGCAAAATAGATGGCTATATAGAAAATATATTCCATAGCAGACCAACACATTCCCTATATTCAAATTCTCCTCACTGGATTCAGGAAATATTCACTTCTGGTCCAGTCCTCTTCATGTATATTCCATAATGTTTCAACAATCGCCAAGTTATTATATAGCGGATATAACCATATTTTATTTTATTCTTTTCGAGGGATTTCTTTTTTTAATAATAGAAAACTTATTCGTTCAATATGAGCTTTAAAATCTATTGTTAAATCTATAGTATTGTTGGTAGTTGATGAGTACCAGTCATAAAAGCTATATTAATGCCATTAGTGGCGAATTAAGTTATGAAAACCTATACCTTTTGATGTGTAGGTTTTTAATGTCCCTTCATTAAATGACTTTTAATATCAGCTAGATTGTATTTTCATAGCCTGACCGAGCTGAAATGAAGATTTCATTAAAAAATCTTCCTCTAAAGTACCTTTACCATAAAAACCGTTCGTTCATCTGATATGATAAAAACCGTTTGTTTATCTGAGTTGATAAAAACCGTTTGTTTATCTGAGATGATAAAAACTTTTTAAAATTTGTATTCTTTAGTGAAATTTCTCAGCCTCCTGGGATCTTTTCAGCTCTGTTCTACCCCTCACACGTGGGGGATAGAGTGGGCTCAGGGATTCTCAGGTCGATTGTGTAAATATTGTATGTAAGAGTGTAAATGTGACTAGAGATTATATTATTATTTTATTTTATTTATTTATTTTTTCATAGATATAGATTGATTGTGTTCATTTTCTTTATCCTTCTGTTTGTATATATTTTAAGAGAGATTTTTTTTTTCTTTTTTTTCATTTATTTGTTGTTTTTTTTTTTATTCTTTTTTTATTTTATTTTAGTATGAATGTGATCATTCATCACTATTACCTATTTCCCACAACTGTGTGGTAGATTGTAATATCTATCAATAAATAAAAAGTATTTTAAAATTTGTATTAGTAGTGAAAACGGATAATATAAACTACGAAAGGATTTGATTATAAACTGAAGAAGATCAGAGGACAAATATTTTTTCTAGTTTGAAAAAACATTTTCAGAAATATATAATAAGTAGTAATACAGACGTATTATTTATCGTTGGAAAGTCAAATATTTTAGAAAAAATTATATTCAACATAAAGTTGTCAACAAAGAAAGTCTGTTCTAACACTATTTTAACTGGCGAGCGCATGCGCATTTTTTCGTTTAACCTAATATTGTTACCTATATCTGAGCCTCATGACAATCTTCGTAAAATTATTCTTAATATTTTCTATGTTTGTTCAATAATCATTCAAAACTGAATAAATGTTTATTTTCGTAAACTGCTTTATTTTTGTATCTGTGCCATATTTTTAGAAAAGGAAAATACTAAAATTTAAAAAAATATTTTAATAAAAAAATAAATAAGTATTATTTCAGTTAAAATTGAAGTTTGTCAATCTGCCAATTGAAATGCTCATTTAGAATATTAGTATAGGGAAATATTGTATCTATGTTCTGTTCCGTACAAGATACTATGATGTGAATTAAATTTTTTTTTTTTGCATATTTTCATTTATAGACAGTAGAAAAATAATTAAAGAAAGTAAAGTGATTCACAGACAATTACTAAAAATTATTAATATACTAAAAAGGATCATTCCATTTATGTTACGCAGCTTTAATGCAATCTCTCCATTTTTTAGGATGTACAGAGCTATATGTATTTGAACTTTGAACAAAATAATTAAATATAGTTCCTAAGTTTATATGGAATAAATAAAATTTTTACAGGTTTTAAAATTGATGATGTATCTATATTTAATTCATTAATACACAGTTCGAGAATATCTGCATAACTTTGAATGCATATCTACATTAACGCTAAGTGCTGATTCATAAACTACAATAATAAAATAGCTTTAATGTGTAAGAAGTAATTAAAAAAAAAAACTGATAAAGATTAAAGATTAAGAATTTTTACCGCTATATATCCCTTACTCCATTTTTTAAATTCAATAATTCATTTTAAAAAATCAGAAAAAGGGTAGAAATATAACTTATTTGTTTTTTAAACATTCTGTTACTGTAACTATGAGTCAATCCCGTGGGTTTTGGTAGGATCCACCGAGCTTTATGAAGTTGATAAGCTATAATTGCAAATTTTGATTTATCTTTAGTCATATATTTATCGTTTATACTTGCCCACGCTCAGCGTAGAAGGGGGTGAGTTAAAGTAAAAAAAATATATAATCGCCAAAGGGGGAAAAAAGTAAGTTAACAAATTGAAAGCAGTGTTTATGCATAAGAAATAACAGCAGAACTATATGTACAAAAGTTTAATATATGTACGCAGAATGAAAAAAAAATTCTTATCAATTCGAAAAAAACAAAAACAATAAAACAAACAAAACTTATAGGTTGACTTAACCTTAACTTAAATGCCTTAGCTTAACCTTATTAAGAGGAATATAAAATTTACCGTAATGGAGCTTAGTTTGGGCAAAATCTGTCGGTTGAACGTGATCATGAACAAATCACCTCCTTGCACGACGTTTGTTTAGGAAACAGTATTTCTTTACAAAGTACTTAGGTACTGACCCGTCATGGATTGTAGTGGTACAGATTCCCATTTTCATTTTTTTTTCACTGAAGCTAATTGTCATAATCTAAGATCTTTCCATTGTACTTAAAAAAAGAAGGAAAAAACAAATCCTAAATACATAAATTAATTAATTTCTAATTTGTTCGGGATTTTTAGTTCGATTTTTCAATTATGAGTACATTTTAATGAATTATATTAACTATAATATACTAATGGAAAGAAAATGGTCTCTGTTTTTGTTTTTAGTTTGAAGGTATACAGAGACGGAATAATTTAAAAGTAATTCATGAGAAAAAGAAATAAATAAAACCGCGACTGGCTGATCAAAAGTACTCAAGGTTAAAATGATAATTAATTCCAATTTTTAAAAAAGACATAGAAATATGGTGGCATATATACAACCCATATCAAAGTCAAAATTTAACGTTTATTTGGCCAACAGATTTTTGATGTGATAATCATTCTTCAATTCATTTTTGAATATGTCGTCGGAAAATGCAGAATAACGACTTTTTGTTTGTTAAAAATGATAGAAGAACATTTAGTCTATCCGGCAGTTTATTATTCAAACAAATTTATTGAGAGATACAGTTTGTGAATAATGAGGGAATTGGGTGTTAAATTGCTATAATAATCATCTTGTGATAAATATTTAAAAAAAAAGTGACCATAAGATTGAAAATGTTTATGTTCACTCGTAATTACTCTACAAATCTTTTTCAATTCTAAGAGGAGAACTCATTTTCATGGCACTTGGATTTCCAATCATTAAATACCAAAATCAATGAAAGTCAAATTAAGTCAAATGAAAGAATGAGAAAATTCGGTGAAATAATTTGTATTGGAAATCCTTTAATTTTCTCAATTACCAGACCTACTAAACCTTTAAAAATTTATTTAGATGGTTCATTAATGAATAATGCAGTTTCTGTGACTGATCAATCTGCATTATTTAAAATAAATAAACACTAAGATTATACTTATACGATTATAATTTTTATGGCATTTTCATTATTTTTTTATTTGGCGAACATTTTACTCTAGAAATAAGTAGGAAATTTCAGTAAGGGATTTATATTATTCCAAAAATGTGATTCAGTGCCACTAACCTCACTATATTTATCTGTTATTCCATTATTCCTACCCTAGTAATATATGTATTATTTTCAAGAAAACCACCCTTTTCTTCCCAAAAATCTAAAAATCTCTATTGTAACAGATGATTTCTCAACTTCTCGGAATCTACGATGGATTTACTGTTTACGACTAGCAACCTTTTTGAATGAAAGTATTGTTTCATTAGGCGATCATATCAGTCGAAGCAAATTAAACAACTAAAATTGATTAATTCCTGAGAATAATCGATAGAATCTCATTTATGTTCGAATCAACTACTTAACTTTAATAATTTTTAGAAGATATTCAAGTTATGAGGTTCAAAAAAATTAGATTCCTATAACAATATGGGTGCCTGAATTTTTTTTGAGGTTTAGATGTCTCGTACTTATGTTTTTCTTTTTGAAGTAGGTTACTGTTATGAACACAATTTTATTAGTTTGGAATGTTTTTTTTTTGTTTATCCAACAATTTCACTCTTTAATTATTCGTATAATTTATTTTATTTAAGGGATGGACGTTGGTGTAGTTTGAAAACGAAGTTGAATCAAATACCAAAACGGCCACTTAATAATTAAGTTTAAGTTTATCCCTGACACTATCTTGAGAAGCTTTGAGATAAGAGTTACTATCCATCATTCTAGCTGTATGTAGATCCACTACCCTTTAAGCCAAATGGAGTAGTTTAATAATAACTTGTATTGTAGATTTTTTAAATTTTTTGATCTTGTAAATTAAATTTCTCTTCAAAATTAAACTCTTCATCATATTGGTTATATCTTTGGAAAGCAGATGAAATAAAATTCCTGAGATCTTACTTTAAAAAAATTCATTGCGTGAGGGTTTGTCGAATATTTCCTAAAATTAATCATTTTTACTTGTTCTCCTTACATTGGTAGCTATGAATCGAAAGTGCTTTCCTACCAGGGAAAATCTTTATGCGTGCCAGGATCGCTGGAATGGAAATGCGTGCAGGACGAGCTGGTGGACGTTACAGCCAAGAGCTTGCTCTTCCAGGTCAGGGCGTGGCCATTCTGACATCCCAAGAAATAAATATTCCACTGAAAAATGTCAATATTGTGATGGTACTATCACGTCTTCCAGGAATGCCATTTCTATAATACGGATTTAAATAGAATAGCAATGAGACCAGGTGTAATTGTGGCACTGAAAAAACATAAAATTTGTATTATTTTTTTTATGAAGGAAAACCTGCTAAACTAGATTTAAACACTAAATCTAAACCAATTTAAATGTCACCTAAAATACACGTTAAAATAATTAACCATCTCAATTTTGAAGAGATCAGAATCTTGGGATCTAAATTTCTAAAAAATCAATAAAATGATAAATGAATAAATAAAAAAATTAAATAAAGAAAATTGAAATATCTAAAATTTATAATGCAAACACAAAGGAAAATAAAATAGGTAACATGGGTTTTGAAGACCTTTAGACCTAACGAAGAACAACAATGGTACTTCCCTACAAAAAAGTTGCTGTCCAATAGGAAGTTTAACGTGCATTCCGGAAACGGTAATGGAAGTTAAGAAATGTTTTGTTAAAGAAGAGAACATTATTTTTTGTAAAAAATGTTTTAAAAAATCACATCTTGACAACGGATAAGAAAGTGCATTTCATAGGAAATGAAATTCGGAATCAAATTACAAAATGTTGAAAAACAAAAATGAGAAAGATGTTCAGAACTTTTGATTTCCACTGGGGGTGAATACGACTTTAGTGAGGGATCACGGCTCATTTTTTTTTTTTTTTACTTCATGTTTTCTCTTTCTTGATGTACATATTACTACTTACCACCGAATGCCGAAGGTCCAATAAACGGGTAGAAAGACGCTGGACTTTATGCCTTCCCTTAAGATGAATAGAAGGGAGTAACTTTATTGCCGCCCGGGTATTCTGGCCTCTATCCCAACCAAGGCATGCAAAAGGCTAATCTCACTCTGATTTATTAAGAGAAGGCCCCAATCTTCTTTTGTCGGCAGATAAATTCCAACAAAAGTAATTCGCTCTGTCGAGAAAAGGAATCCGCAAGTTCTTCATGTATGGTTATATTTTTTATTCCAGTATCGAAAATCTGGTACGGTACAGATCGCTTAGTTTCACTTGCCACCTTACATTGAGTTGAAATTAATCCTTTCTTAAAACCTGACTAATTAAATACCATGTAAACACGAAATTTATTTTTAAATTTAGTTTATATTGTAAGTTTTTTTGCACTGTCCTTTACTTTCCACAACTTTATGTGTTAGATACTAATCCCGCTGGGCTGACTCCGGTACTTGGAGTTAGTAGCCCATGCCTTACCACTGAGCTACACGCTCCCACAACATGGATATATATATTATATATTTCATTTTAAGCTAATGTGCGACCTCAATAGAGTGCCGCATAAAAATAGTTTAGACGTTGTAATTTCCCTAAAGGTGTTTTCTGGAAAAAAAGAGTCTCTGTGCTTTAATTTTATTTTATTTTTTAGCTAAACCTGAATTCTAGATTTCCCAACTGTCGACTTCACTACGAAAGAAGAAAAAAAAATTGTATACCTTTTTTTCTTTCAGTTTTTCGCTTATATTCAAGAAATCAACCATTCATTAAATATTACCATTCTATAAAAAGTTGTTTAAGCTCGGTAACAATTTTTTTTTTTTTTTTTTTGGTTTAGACTGATTGAATATTGAAAATTTTTATTTTATATTTTACGTCAACATATTACACACTAAATTAAAAGAAATCATTGAATCCGTTACTTTTACAATAATTTTACTTTTAGTTGCATAGTTTGGTTAAGCTAAGGATAGATTGTTACAACGGTATTACAACAAATTTGTAACAACTGTTTGGTGGATCAAAAAAAGTGAAGAAAAAAGCATAAAGCAAAACCGAATAATCTGATCAAAAAAATTTCGGTTATTGAGAATTGCCCAAGAAATATTTTTAACAAAAAAATGAGGTCGATAATATTAAAACTCTTGAAGATTTAAAGTAGAGAGTTTGATTTGGTCCACCAGTCCGTATCGCACTGAAGCAGTGCATTACGGAGAGGCAAAGGTTACCATGTGTAATCGATCGTACTGTTATTATAGTACATTTATTATATGTATTGGTACGTGTTGGTGCACTTAATGAGTTTATTTTCAGCTCGAAAAAAGCTAAAAGTTGGGCAAGAAAGCCCTCCAGAATAAAGTCTGCAGAAGGTAAATAGTGAAGGATATGATGATATCCTAGTATAGAGGAAGAGAACCTGAACGTGATCTATATAGCCTCAGTGGTTAGTGCCTCAGCGCTCAACACGTTTAGCACTAAAAGGTCCCTTTTGGTCCTTGATCTTTGTACCATTACTGCTAACTGCATAGAATCCAACATTACTAAGTTCGGGACAATTATATTAAAATAAATAACTTGTCAATATCTTATCAAATAACTACAATCACAATTAGGGTTGTTTTATTGTTTTATAATAAATGTAACAGATGATTTTCAAATAACGGTAAATCATTAGGTCCCAATTTAAAAAAAAAATTCTAATTGATAGAATAGTTTTTAGAATAGCTAAAATCGCTATCAAATATAACTTAAAAGCATTATTTTTGTTGTCATGGAAATGAGGCCATAATAAAAATCAACGGTAATGATTAAATGAACTTTAGAAAATCATTTAGTATAATTAGAAATATTGAAACAGTTGTTTCAAATTATAATATTTATTTATATAGCTGTTACCGCCGTATTTGATTAATTAATTTGTGAATATTTTGTAAATAGTATTTACGTATAATAAGTGTTTAATTTAATTACATTTATTTTTATCTGTATTGATTTTTAGAATTTTGTTTATTTGAAAAGAAACATATGTATGTAATTATATTATATTATGAATTAATTAAGTTTAAAAATCATGTAATTATCCGTTCTTATCTCTAGAGCAGATTATTTAAAGTAAATCACAATAGGGCTTATTCATTTATCTCTCCTCAGTTTGCTGGTGTTCCTCAGGGATGTATCCTTGGTCCAATCCTCTATACAGTTATTTTACATCTGACATCCCTGACTATCCTCACCACTAAGCCGAAGATATATGTCTATTGTCAGTGGATAATGATCTTTCCATTCCATTCCCAACCCTCAAATCCCATATCACCACCCTTGAAGACTGGTGCCGAAACAGAAGGATTAAAATAAATTTCACCAAATCATATTTATCCTTCGTCGTAAGCTCTTGACTTCCTGCCACACAGTATCCATTAATAATACCCCACTTTATTCCTGTCGAACAGATCCGTTACTTAGGATTACATCTGGACAAACGACTGACATGGATTTCTCATACGATACTGACAAGACAGGAAACTGCTCGTCGATTCCGACTATTACATTTACAAGATAGACGGTCTAAACATCCAATCCATTACGAAAGACTGATCTACTCGACTATAATAAGGCCTATCTGGACATACGGTGTTGAGCTTTGGGGCTCCACTAAAGCATCGAATTACTCTCGTATCCAATCCTTACTGTCCAAAGTCCGTAATAAAATCCTTAATTCTTTGTTGCAAATCAAGTCATTCATCAGGACCTCAATGTTCCATGTGTTGGCGATTAGGGCAGAACCAGATACCAATCCTTCCATGATAAACTTCCCAACCACCCAAACCCACTTGTTTCTAACTTGGCTTCTCCTTCAATACCTGACAATCCCTCTAGGCGTCTGAAAAGAAGATGGGCCCGAGATCTTCTTCTCTAGTAACGTTATTGGAGTTCTATCAATGGGTAGATTCTCCACATGTTCGTACCATGTCATTTTATATCTAATAGCAAATTTGCTGGTTGTATAAAATTGTATATAGTTTAAAATATAAACAAATAAATTTAAAAAAAGAGTTATGGTTGCTATGGGTTGTTAAGGTAGCAACAGGCCGACGATATTCATTTTATATCAGTTTTTGCTAATCGGGGGCCATTATAGTTTCTAACCAGCCCTATCTGCGTTCAGTATTTATTAGTTTGGACATTTTAAGTGTTTGACTAATTTGCGAGTAGCAACGGTGTTCAAAACTATGAAGCGGTGACCTACTCATCTACATCAAACTGTGAAGCGGTGACCTACTCATCTACATCAAAATATCTTCCTCTGACCTCGTGATCGGAGTGGAATATCTTTACTTCTGGATCGTCATCCAGTATTTATTTTATAGATATCTATTGATTGGAAAATTTGTTTCTTTTGTTTTTTATCATTTGTTAGGTTAATTATATTTTTGCCTAAAAGGCCTTTTTTTTTTTTACTTGTATTCATTATTTTGTTTTCTTCCCTTTTAATTTATTTTATGTGTGTGCTTAGTTTTGTTGGTCTTACGAAATATGTAAATGTTTATATCCGAGCCAGTCTGTTTTTTTTTTGTCCACTGAAGCTTTCCTTCAAAAGACAACTTTGATTCAGATGAATTTAACAATTGCTAAATTTTCGCCCATTAAGACATAAACAGTGTAGTTATTAGTGTATTAGTCAAACATTATTCATGGTGTACATCAGAAAAAATATAATAATAATATTCTTTTGTAATTCTGGGACCACTCCCTTTAGAATAATATTACAGGCATCGAAAAGAGGCATTAGTGCCTTAGAGTTTAATGCAAAAGTTTACAAAATAAAATCAACTTATAGAACATAAATTTGACTAAAATAATAAGTTGGAGGAGAAAAAAATAAATTATTAATCAACAATATTTTACAAAATATGTAAAGTAAAAATGGGAAGAAAACTATATATCATCTCATAAATCATAGAGGGCCTGTCTTCTAATAATTTAAATGAAAAAGAATCGAACACAGATGTACTAAAAATGATTTTTTAATTATAAACTACAATAGTCAATTCAAATTTAGATGAACTAAAAATGATTAGTAATATATGTTACAGTAACAAAAAAAAAATGTATGCCCTATATGCTGTTAACGATAAACCCAACAAAGAAATACTTCTACATTCAAAACCAGAGAGTCTTAATATAATTGTTTTTTTTTTTGTAATAGCTTGTAGAATTCATTACATTATCAAAACTTTTGATTTTAAATTTTTACAGTCAAAATTAAATAGCCTTTGAAGTATGCCCGAAATCAAACTATAAGTGACACGGTATATAACTTCTCAAAGTTTGGTTAGCTTACCGTATTATCTGAGTTTTTTCTCTACCCGAGGTTTGTTTAGCCCCAATTACCTCGAATAATCGAAGTTCTACCGTATATAGAATAGCCGCAGGGTGTATTCTTTTACGATACCTGTAAGGGATGTACTTTTGGACATGTTTATTACGAATCCATTATTCAATTTCTAAAAGTTGGATATGTATGTTGTTGAGAGCTGTTGTATTGCCTCCAGCAAATTGCATGCTACCTTATATAAACATTTTTCCTTCCTCTTTCATTTATAGTAGAGAGCGAGAAAATATATAATCGAAAAATATATATATATGCGTAGAGCTGTAAAAAATGTAGGCAACTGTCATATAATTTGCTTGAATGAACTTATTAATATACCCTTTATCTTTCTCATTAGATAGCTAGTAGTATAAAGCAAATTATAATTCTCGTACTAGAAACAAAAAAAGACAATTTAGTGTGTGGGGGCTTCACCTTCACTTACTACCCTACTTTGAGTTGAAATTAATTCTAGGTCGTTTTAGAAAAGATATTTCTATATTATTCACCAAGGCATTACTATATTATTCACCAAGGCATTACTATATTATTCACCATGGCATTACTTTTCCTCAATTATTTTTCAAATGAGCATCTCCGTTGACAGATTGACTAACTCCAGTTTGAAAATTATTTTTAATAACATTTCTCGTACATTCAATGCTGAATTGTTATAGAATCAATATTTACAATACTAAGAATGATTTTATGGAGAAATCGTTCTATCAATTAAAGGCTCATATATAGGTCAATTGAAATTTAAAATCTTACTATTTAGTCACTATAGAGACATGAATTTATTCTATTTATAAATTATGAATTTATTATAAGATTTAGCAGGCTAGTGAAATAGAAAAACATACTGCTCATGCGTTAACAAACCCGTATTAGAACAGACCTTTTAATTATGATTTTTTGGTCATTCTCCATCCACGACTTTAAATATTATTTTTATTTAAAATCTAATAAGGTACATGATATTCCTATATTGCTACCCATATTTCTGGAAATGTGTTTTCGACATATAAAAATTTCTCTTATCACTTTACATTTATTATTTATTCTTTTCATAGTTTACATTTATCCAATTTTCATCACTAATAACATTTGTGAGATAATTAATTATTAAAAAAAAAATTAAGGTACTTTAGAAGAAAATTTTTTCGAAAATTCGGCATTTAAACCCCGTCAAAATATTTCATTTAGGAATAGCACTTTGCTGATATTAACGATTATTACATATTAATCCAAATTGTTCAAGCCGTTTGAGAAAATTGAAAAAAAGTGTGTATAATCTGTTATACAGAGTGAGGTAGAGTTTGAATTGTCGACTGATTCGTAAAGAACGTACCCCAGATCGCAAAAAGTTCTTGATATGGGTTGCCAATCTTCTAGGGGTGCATTTTTAGGTCCAAATGGAGAGTACGCCGAACTGTGCGAACCGACAAACCGAGAGCTGCTGTGTGTTTTCGAGGCAAGTGCCAGACACACGGACAGCCTCCACGGTTTGTGGAGTTCTCAAACTTGGACCACGTCCCCTTCATGTTCTTGCTGTTACCCTATTCGTTGAGATTGGCAACCCGAAACAAGTCGTAACACACACCTAACAGACATCTCGTGAGACTTGGTTATTTGGACTTCTAAACCTGGATTTCTGTCGAAAGTTCAAATTCGCGTTTTTTTCGCGATCACAATATTTCCACTTGATATATTCCACTTATAAGCAACTGAAAGATAAAATATATTATTTTAAAATAAATGATGAAAGTGAAACAACAACTAAAGATCACATATATTTTTAGAACATTATTGATTTCAAAGGAATCCCTTGTTATTTTCAAATGACCATACATAACTAATCAATGTTTCAGTAATTTAATGATTATAAAAATTTAGCAAAATCATGTAAATTGATTGACATTAACTGTAATTTTTCATGAATGATGTACTATAGGTTGTTCCTGATTAACATTAATAACATTAATGAATTCGAAATATGGAGTGTTTTCTTCTCTTGCGTTCATTACGGTTATGTTCTATGTAGCATTGAATCAATATGGTTTAAAATAAACCATCAGAGGCATTTCTTATTATTTCATCTGAACAACCTTCGCTTATCGATGAAATTCTAGTAAAGCTGGGTTTCTGCTTATTCTAGTTTTCTTGCTAACACGTGCCAAACGCTGTCAGAAGGGTTTATACAAAACTACTTTATAGCAACTCTAAAAATATTATAGGAGAGGAGATTTTTCCAAGCTTTAAGAAAGAAGGACTAATACCTTAAGGTTTTTTTTTTAAGTTTGCCTGAAACAGAGCCAATTCAGCCTCTAGATGATTGAGTAGCTACATTAATAAAAAACTAGAAAGTTATTTTTTTTTTTTATGATATCCTGTTGGACATCTTCAAATGCCAAATGAAACGATATCACTGACGGGTTTGGTACCGTCTGTTAAGGGATGTCGAATTTTTTTTTCCAAGAGGGAGTACACAGATGTAGGAAGTATACGACAGAGGTATCGATAAAATGCCAAACGACCCGGGAATGCCAGCTTACTGCTTGGATTGTTCGGAATCCGATTAATGAACTGCTATAATCGGGTTGACTGACCTGTCGATAATGTCGGCTTAGGGTTAGGGTTAGGGAGGCGTTTCATCTGTAAATTGGACGGATCTCCAGAAATCAGGGCAAGTACAAGGTCCAACAGGCCAATATCAATTAGTTTACACTAAGTACTTGGGAAGGTGTTTGACATTATTAAGGTGTCATTGCTAATATTTAATAAATTAAAAGCAAAAAAAAATCTTCATTTGTGGTAGAAAGTAAAGAATACTGGATATTGCGATATAAGGATACTTTCGCTTACCACATATTTGTAAGTGAAAATAAAAATGTAACTAGTGAAAAAAAAAATTGTTTTGACATTCTGTCCTTTGTTGTTGTTAAGATAGTAAAAATATTTAAGTAGTTTTGTTAAAGTTTTTGAGGAAACGACAGTGGCAAATTGTAACACGTAAGAGTTAAAAAATTATGAAAGATTTGCACGTTTATCAATTTCACTTTTAGCAAATTGTATAAGCCTAAAAATGAAAGTAAGTTTTATTATATCCTGATAATTAACCATTAGACTTCAATTATACACAAAGAAACTTGAAAATTTGTTAAATTCAAATATTGTTCAAAACAAAACAAATTTAATAGAAATAACATTTTCTCCATTTTTTTTACCGCATGCGAGGTAAGACGGAGAATCAACGTTAAATCTACTTTAAATCCTTACAATCCAAAATCCTTCATAAAATCCTAAATACTCCCTACTTTGTCACAAATAAAATCATCCACAAAGACCTCAATGTTCCATTTGTAACTGTTCTAGCCCGAACCAGATGTCAATCCTTCCATTACAAACTCCCTAACCACTCAAACTCATTAGTTTCTAATCTTGCTTCTTCTTTTATTCCGGACAATCTTCCGATTCGTCTGAAAAGAAGATGGCCTCGAGACCTTATATTGTAAAAATGTTTTTAGAGTGGTAACATTGGTTAGTTTCTCTACATGTTCGTACCATGTCATTTATATGTCAGCAAATTAGGTAGTTGTAAAAATAAAGTTTTGGCTGCTAAGGGTTGTTAGACAGTTGTTAAGGCGTACCTAGCAACAGTAGAGTTGTAAATATCAATAAATAAATTTAAAAAAAAAAATCTACTTTAAAACTACTTACAACATAATAAATATCTAATCGAATCTTATTGATCACTTCCACACAACAGTGTGAATTTTCTTATCTCTACTTATAACCGTACAAGAGTTGTGGTTCAACGTCCAAGTGCAATACACCCCATCCAGAGATGTAGCATTATGAACATGTTTTTCTTCTCCTTGGCTATTACTCAATCTCATTTTATGTTTTTTTGCGTAAGAAGCCTTGTTCTTAAACAATAAATTCTTAAAAATTAGAACGTCTTGATAAAACTGTTCAGCGAAAATGGTAGCTAATAAAATACACCACTCAGTGGCAAGCACATTATGTGAACCATTGTCAACGTAGTTGACGCATTATAACTTGAAAAGTTTTATTTAAACAATTTAGTGTAAAAATTGTACATAAACTGCTAATCTCACAATGTCCGGCATGGTGGTGAGATCAGACGATGGGAATACTGTAGCTTCTATCTATTAATGAACTTGAGATAGTTCACCTCAGGTAGAAGTCCTGTGACTACGTATGTTGCTCTTCCCCGTTTATCCTGCCTTCTCCATTTAGTAAGATGATTTCCGTCAATATGTGCAAACGTTTCGGCCTAAGCTGTTGAGTTCATGAGGGTTGACTCAACGAAAGAAGGGGAACGAGATGGTGGATAAATAAATGGTATTAAAAAAAAAATTAAAGAGGTTTTTTAATGTTTTTTTATTCGCATTTAGAGAAATATATTACTCATTTATTCCTATAAACCCCCATCTTTCCTTCCTTTCAAGTCTATTAAGACCTAAAACTTGGACTGAAACGTTCGCTCACTTTGAAGCGGTATATTAAACAATGACCTTCATGCAACAATCACTATTAAGCTAATTGCACAAGGTTAATAAATTTTCAGTTGATTCAACTTACTCCTATAAGCTCTGTACTTTGAATGAACCATTTAGTTGATAGCATTTTAATTGGAACAGCTTTCATTTCACTGAAAAAAAGATATTTTATATAATATATATATCATCCTTTGATGACATGGCAAATCATAAATTCACTCTGTTTTTCAGGGCCGTGCCATTAAAATAAAGTGAATAATCTTTTTTATAAATCTCATTAAAGTATTCAACTACCAGTATCATCTTTGTATTTACTTTGAAGATTTTTTTTTTTATTCAATTCCATAATAGTGAATCAATATTCTAATATTTCAGTATTTTCAAAGTACTTCAATTTGTTTTTGGTAAATCAAGAAATTTTCAATTGTTTTATATTTTGTTAATTACAAAATATGTTAGTTCTCCGTAATTTATAGTTTATTTTTATTTTTATGTTTCATAATTTTTGCCTAAAGGAATTTTTTTATATTGTATTTAAATATTATTATTTAATCATCATCATTTACATAGACCAAGTTTTTACTTTCACTTACCTACATATTAAGGGAAAGTAGTGAGATCGTGCAAAATTTTGAATTCGAGTTTTTGACGGAAATCCAAATTTGAGGTTCCCTGGTAGGAGTAGTAGTTTTCATGATATTCGACAAAATGAATTCACAAAACGTTGATCTCTAGTAGTTCGGAGAGACGTTTTGGATTTATGAAAAAGAAATATCTCTGGTAGTATTAGACGTAAAGATGTCTGCCAACACTCAAAATTAAGGTAATTGAACTTACTATAATCTAGGTTATGAAACTTTTTTTTCGTAGGGATTGTAGTTTTTTAATTTAGCCATATCAATATAAATTTGGGACATGAAATTTTGTTCGAACAACTATAAATCAATTTATTTTGATCAATACTACTACTCCCCTGAATGTAAGTGTCGTATACTACAAACAACGTACTGTAAAAAATCCAAAATATGCACAAAATTCATTAAAATTCAAAATGTTTATAAAACAATCAAACCTTACAACATTGTTTGAATTAAATTATATTCTCTCTACATTTAGGCAACTAGTGATTTTTTTTAGGCTGAATTTGATTCTTTATAATAAGATTATAATAATCGATAGATAATGGCTAATCGATCCATTGTTTTATTTAAAATTTGCCATTTTTAAAGAATAAATTAAGTACGAAAAAAAAAAATAGTGTCAAACCTATTTGTGTATGATATGAAAAATTTAGTTCAATTATTAAATTTTAATAAAAAAAAAAGATAAAATTTTAGCCAAAAAAGGAATAAAATGTACAATATTGAACTGAAAAAATTCAAAGCGTGCAAATTTGGGAAGATACCCCTAAAAGAGGAATTTTATGCAATATAAAATTAGTGTTATTTGAATGTCTTTTCTATTATTAGAATTTCTTTCGTATGGTGTAATTTGAAGCTAGAGAACAATATATGCTTTTGCGCGAAAATTCGGTCTCTGGTTTAACATTATAACATAGTCATTGCATTTGAGTAGATAACATGCATATGACTGCATAACAGAAGATAACATAGATAAACTTTTTTTTTAATAATTTATTTATTGTTATTTACAACTGTATAAAAATATATACAACAAGTAAATTTGCTGTAGATGACTTAGTGACATGATACAAACATGTGGAGAATCTACCCATTGATAAAACTCCAATAACACTTCTAGAAGAGATCACGAGGCCATCTTCTAGATATACTTAAAATAAAATACAGTAGATATTAAAAACACAATAATAATCGTCCACTAATGCAAATCTGTCAATAAGATTCTATGTGATACTGAAGTGTTGAATGATCGTACCGTACCGGGGCTTCTCTTTCGAACCCTTTCCATAAAACGTTTCTGCCTTGCGTGACATGGTGACACAATGACTGCACCTCTAGAATACTTGACTTGTAGGACTTTTGTATGCTCTCTTTTTATTGTAATCCAGGCCTCAAGTATTCGCTCAATATCTTTTTGGAATGCAGAGACGAAAGAGATTTTTTTGTACTGATTTATTCATAAATGAATAGATGTTAAAGAAATATGTATTCTACAGGAAGAAAGGGATTAAAGATAAACATATAAATTAGGCAAATAGATAAGAAGGCAAAGACTTACTGATGCGATGTGCATGAAAACTATTTTTTGAGAATTCGTTAGTTATTATGCACTTATTTTTTTAAAGTAGATATTTAATTTTTTTTTTTTAGTTTTTTTTAATGCATATTGACTTATAAATTATTGGTTAGCTGGTCGAGTTTCTTTGATGCTTTGCACTATGGCTTCTGCAATACACTATTTTTTCTATAGATGTTCGTTTGTTCAGTATTTTCATTTAGATGATATAAGATTACATAAGAGGGATCAATATCGCTGTTTAAAATTAATAACTTTAGTAATAAATAATACCGTTTTATTTTAATCCATGGAAGCATGGATGACAGAAGGAAATAGACGCTGCTTTGCTACGCGAACCATTCTGAATTATAGAACTCTGCACAGGAACCACATTATGGTGTATAAGAAAGTCATAATGTCTATCGTCACCTATTTTCTGAGACCTGGGTAATATCTAAGGCGTCAGAAAGCATGTTGTTCTGGCTTAAGGGAGACGCGTTTCGCTAATGTACTTGGAGGATCCGTAATAGAGTTGCGGTGGACAAACGAGAAACAAGGTTGGGTAGCAATTGTAAGAGTCATATCAGATGGCTGGATCATGTGGCACAGAATTAGTATGCCCACAGTATTAGTATTACAATTCTAGATTAACCAGGACCCTGTTTCATAATAAAGTACTATAAATAATAAATAGTCCTCCCTACTGTGAAAAATAAAAAGTGTTAGTGCAATTAACACGTTGTTTATATACTTGTACTATCAACTAATACTATTAGCTTTCAATATGAAACAGGATAATGGTAGGAAACAAGATAGAGGAGTACCACTCTTTTGGTGCCTGGACGAAGTGGAGGGAATGTTTAAGGAAAAATCTTAATATTATTACTATTATAATAAGAAAAAAGCCAGAATAGCATAATTTTCAATTACTAATTTATATAAGGCGACTGATATTTGTAAATATTTAACAGTACTCACAAAGTTATGGCTTCGTACACCTTTAAAATTGTTTTATAATGTACTATTCATACCTATTTCAAATCTGATTTCAGTTTTTCACTATCACGCAAGGTCTTTCTCCAAAGATTTTTAACCATTTTTTAAAGATTTTTAAACAAAAATAGTATTTATAAAAAAAGAGAAAGTAATATTGTAGTTCAATTTAAAGAATAGTGTTTCGTGGAATCATAATCATGTTGTCGGTGGAAAGTCGAAATGATGTATCAAACTTAGCAATCTTGAATTTTGGTGCAATTTTATTCGTTTTGCAATTCCAAAAAAGTAACTAGATATGTAACGTCATTCATTAAATATATTAACCAGTCAATTTGCGTATACAAAAATTAGAAATTAGCTTCTATCCAAAGTTTACAACATTATGGTTGTAAATTTTGGATAAGAGAAGAAACGAAATTTTCAGATACGCCACTTTACACCGATGATGTATAAAATTACAATCCATTGTAATAGTATCATAAAATAATAAAACTATCATATTCATGTTCCACCATCATCTTTCAATGTCATTATATCCTGATCGAAATGTTCTCCTTGTTCTCGACCGACATCGCATAGTTCACAAGGCAAAAACATGTATATATATATAATGAAAAACTAAAGCTTCAGATTTCCATGATATCCTAATTTCATGAGAAAATGAAAGAAACTGTTGTTCAAAACTTTATTAAACGAAACCCGAACTTTTTTTAATTCGACCCTCTCTTGCAAAGGAGATGATAGTCAACCTATGGTATAAACAAGCTTAGTGGACTATGGAGTGGCCTGTTCCATTATGACAAGCCCTCGAGGACCAGACACTGTTAGGCACGCCCACGTATTTGGCATTCTCACGACAAACTTCACTTGGAAACATGATATAAATCGCATGTTAGAACTTCTTAATGCCATAAGATAAATTCAGCTGGTAACATAAGCTGTGTAATTAGGCTTTGGATAAGCATTAATAAGTTTACAGTTGTTCCTAAGTTGGTATAGGCATTATTCTCTCTACTTTTGGAGAGAGTTTCCATAAGTTTATTAATCAGTACCTCTACTTTGGGGAAAAAAAAATTAGTAAAAAATGTGTAATAATAGTAAATTGGTAAAAAATGGACAGTGTCCTTATCTCTGGGATGCAGATAGATCCTTCGTCATATTTAATGAAATTTATATTTGATTCCGGCTGCGATAGATTATCGTTTATTCTGCTTTGTCATCTGTACATTTATAACTTCTCGTACAACAATTGGTTAAGTAAAAGCCTTACGATGCATTAGAACTAAAACACTTCATACAGTTTTTATTATTGTTATATATAATGTATGTGTTTATAAATTGACTAGTAATTATACCTAGTTTTCATTAAAGTAATCAAAAACTGGGGTGAGATAACTGCCTTTTTTTTCTTCCCGGCTCTTGTACTAATCAGTCATGAAGGTCGAACCATTTAAATTGTCACATCTCGAGGACTTCAATAACAGACCTTACTCCTAATGTGGCACGCTGTTTAGTTTTACCCGCTACTTTTCTGAGGTACTTCATTTCAGTAGTGGTGACTTGGCTTTCTTTTTATTTTCAACTCTTGCATGTTTCTTCAGAGCCGTCCATCTTTCTGACCCATAAAGAAGGACAGGCAAGAACACACACTCGAATAAGCGTTGCTTCGTCTCTTTGCTCACCTCTCGCCTACCATTTAGTGCCGAAGATATTTCGAAGTATGCACCATTAGTCTTTCTTATTCTAGTTATTATCTCCTGGTTTATCCTCCTATCTCTACTTTTGTTAGTTCCTAGGTAGAAAATAAAATTATCCACCATTTCAAGGACCTGTCCAAGAAAATTAATTGTAACGATATGCATAACCTTGGGTGCATCAGGATTTATACTCAACCCTTTTCTTTTCAACTCTTCAGACCATT
The DNA here is from genome assembly GCF_000696795.3 of Halyomorpha halys. Lineage (NCBI taxonomy): Eukaryota > Metazoa > Arthropoda > Insecta > Hemiptera > Pentatomidae > Halyomorpha > Halyomorpha halys. The sequence continues at coordinate 567,483 of NW_027115723.1, read as the reverse complement.
CATCCACTGCTACTTATAGACGTTCCGGCACATCTGCAATCACCACTGTCATCTGCATAAATGGAACTTTGGACCAGCAGGTTGCAATATCCTACAGTTGCCCTATAACACTTCATAGTTAATTAAAACCATTATTAGAACATTGCAGTCGGTTGTATTAGGGTAGAAGGCTAACTACTTTAATAAGAAAATTAAAGAGACTATAAAAATCATAATAAACATTTTTAATTTAAAGCATACTTGATGGTTATACTGAATCAATGAAAACATAATAAATTATTCTTGAGGCAGGTGGAAACTTCATGAAAATAAATAGCTGCGACCGAAGCTGTAAATATTTCGTAGCCATAAATAGCCACAACCGCCCTCCCAGTGACAGTTACACCCCTTCGCTTTCATTTCCAGTCACACAATGCAAAACAACATCCGTCAATGGAGTGTTTTCACAGTGAAATTCTGAGTCCAAATTGAAATTTATATTTATTGCAAATATTCTAACCAAAATATTGAAGGTGTACAAGGTAGACACCATCACATCACTGTAGTTCTTCCCTGTTTAGTAAGAATACTGTATCTTCAAAAAAGGTATTTTCGAGAATTTCATATCGCTATAATTAGAAAAACTTTATTTTACTGTTAAAAATTGTGTATTTACAAAAAATAAAAACTTTCTTAATGTGTTTCCATTAAAATTAAATATGTTTAGTCCCAGGTTTATTTATTAAAAATGCTTTAACTTGTTACTGTTGGAAAAGTACTCTAACAGCATATTTGCTAAGCTGATGTTAATGCAGTCATACGATGAGAGTAATTCAAATCAATTGGTAATACTTTCCAGAAAGTACTATACTACTGTGGTGTTCAGTATAGTTTATTGTATAGTATAATATTCACTTCTGTCATTACAACAGAGTGCTTTAATTTCAGGGGCTTTTTAAATATTGCTCGATTAAACTATCTTAATGTCTCCTCTTCTTATTTTAAGCTAATATTTCAAAGGTGATAAAGGACCGTCGCTCCCCAGGGGTCTTGGCGGGGCGAGTCCGGCGGGGAAGAATTGCCTTTTTTTTTGTGTTATGATCTCATCTTGTGAGATTGTGACATGTCGTACATCGACCAACCTACTCACTATAGTTGTCTGTTTGTAAGTCAGATAAGTAAGGCTACCATGGAGGGCGGGAGTGGAGGGTTTCTGGCCGTTTTTTTTGGAGGGTGAGAACGGTGTCAGTTCTGTGACGGTCCCATGAAATGAAAACTCGACCCCCCACTATGAATAGGTTGGTTATAACCACGATAGGTTACTATATAACCTCCCCCGTATGTACGAAATGATCTAGAATGACAGAAGGAGGTATATAGATAAAATTATATATAGAGAGAGAGGAGGCCAGGGGCCAATAAAGCAGTCTTTCACTCGAACTCTTTAAAAGCGATATTCCTCATCCCCCTTGCTCTTTTTTTTTTTTTTTTTGTTCTCGATAGCGCTTATGTTTATATATATTACAAAAACATACAGATTCAGGGGTGCAGTACTTAGTAAAGGAGTACTGTTATTAGACCAACGGTTGTGCAAGGAGATGTTTTTATTATACGACCACCATAATTTTACTCAATTAAGAGTACCCACTTACTGAGGCTAGGTCGACCCCGGAGGGCTCTCGAACCTGCAGGGCTAATTCACGTCTACAGTAAAACAGAAAATAATTATATAGCCAGATTCGATCCTGGGTCCTTGGAGTAGCACAATGTCATAGCACAGAGCTACCCTCTCCCAATATATATATATATATATAACATATTAACAATATAAAAACTCCTATATATAATGCTCCAATATAAAATTAGAATTCGTTCGTATGCTATTTAGCGCACATTATTATGGTAGTAATAAAACTGAGCAATAGAAGGTCAGTAACAATTTTAAAAGGTTTATCCTAGTTCCAACTGCAACTGGATGACTCAACGATGTCTCAAAGCGATCTTATCAGCAATAACGATTGCCAGGATTTTTGCAATAGTTTAAGAAGAAATCCAGTAAGCAGGATTGTAAAAGTAGTGGTAAATAAACCATCAAATTGATTAAAAAGTAAAGCAGTATAATACATGAATTCAGTACCAAATTCATGGATATAATTTATATACTTGAAATATATGGATATAAATACATAACAGCCATATAACTACTAAACTTTTAATATTTATTTTTGTAAAAAACGTTTATAGAATCCTAAATATGTGTAACATAAGGTAAATGAGACGGGATTCTAGTGAATTTCAGGATTCAATAAATCTGTATATATAAAAGGGAACCTTTCGAATAATTTATCTACAATAAATATTTGAACTACTGGAACGTTTTACTCGGTAGAAAAAATGTTAGCATATTGATTAAACATAATCGGTGCATAGCTCAAAATGTATTATTTTTTGACATATATATTATATACGCGACAAGACGATAGGTAATTAAATTATCGAAACTAAGAAAAAAAGTATTAGCTAAAACGAACCAGAAGAAATTTGTCAAAATGTATAGAATTTATACTATGCAATAAGGAGGTCACCTATATTTTTGAAATTGTGTTTATCCATTATTTTTCAAGAATTTTGCTTTCGCAAAATACATCCCTATGGGGTAACATTTAGCGTTCCTTTATGCCACTCTATTAGGTATAGATAGACCCTTTGGTTTCTTTCCCCCAAAAACATGTTTATAGGTTCTCTATTGCATGCATATGTGGGTTTAATTTATGTTACCAAAATATAAAAATAATAAGATTTCGTAAAAGTTTAATTTTATCTAAAATCTGCAATGTTCATTTTACCAATATACATTCTCTTACCTATCAATAGAGGTTTTTTAACTATAAGTTTGTGAACAAAAATACATATGCGTACTCTTAAGCGAAAGTAGTGGATTTTTTGTGATAAAGTTATTAATGGATTAGTTTTTCACCAATCCTTAACATTCCTCCACATTTGGGCCGAAACGGAAGAGCTGTTATAGTGTACCTGTATGAATACAGATAATGAAGATGGTTTATGAATTATTGTGTAAGTTCATAAATTATTATTTCTTTTTTTAATGTTTATTGTGTAATATTACGTTCCTTCTTATATTTATAAACAATGGTTGTAGGGATCATAGAGCTCATTAGCACCATATTTACAAACATATAAATGAAATGATAAAAATATAAGAAATAAAAGAAAAAATTTGTATACATGCACTTTATTATTATTTTACCTCCTTATTTAGCAAATCATTCGTCATACGCGCAATCTCCCTCTGGAATTCTCTTCCCATCTCCATTCGTCAATCCTCATCCATTCTCTCCTTTAAACAACACCTTTTCCTTCATTTATTGAATAACCAAACTTCCACATCTTTGTAATCAAATAAATAGGCAGGTATTGATTAACACAGTAGTAAAGCCAATATACCAATGTAATTTCATTCTACTATCTGAAAATTTGTAAACGCTCGCCAGATAAAAATCTCACTATATGAACCATGTATTTATTCTTAGGGGCGATATGTCCCAGAATAAAGTTATTTTTTCATTACATTTCATTTCATTTAGTATTATTTATACTACAGAGGCATAAATAATAATTTAGGTTGACAATCATTGTGTACATAGGCTGTCTCAGGCGTCTGTTATCTCTCTCAGTATTAGTTGCTAGCAGTCTACCCAACTCACTTGTTATATTCTTTTCGTCACGGCGGGCGGACTACAACTTTGCCTCATCCTGCATCAGGACTTTTTTCCTATCTACCTCCTCGGGGGCAAGAACAATCTACCCACAGTGGAGGCCCCATCAATCACCCACGGCGGAGACATTTTTATTTTATTTCGCAAATAGCACTTAGTCATTTTTTTTTAATTTTAAGAAGAATTTTAGTTTACTTTAGATCAAGATTATTTTCTTTTATTTAACCTGAATTTAATTTTTTTAATAATAAAAGTTTAATGAAAAAAAGCAACTTAATAAGCTTTTTTTCATTAATGTATTGATTTTTTTTATTTTTCAAAGGTTTTTCATATTATTATGTTAAATTATTCAATATAGTACAAAATACAATATTAAAAAAAATTCGATTGTATTTCTTTTACTTTCATCACCCGTTACGGTTGGTCTCGTAAAGGTTCCTTTTGATCTCCTACCCCGTAACAATAATAAAAAGAAATGGATAAATAAAAAACAAAATTAAACTTAAAGTAAAAGAACATCTTAGACACAATCATTCTTATTTACTATATTAAATTCAGCCCGGCGAACTCCGCACCGAGCTCTTCCCCTAACTTAGGCAGAAATGAGCAGGGCTTTGGAGATCGAGGAGCTTTTCTCTAAACCACGTCACTGGTATTAAAGCCAGGGGACAATTAAAGACGTTAGCCACAGAATCATAAGTTGTTATGTACTTAAAAAGATTTGACTATATCAAATGGCTTTACTAATTTATCAAATATGTATACGCAATTTACTTCCAGAAAAAAATTACAATTATGTTTATTGTAAAATATTATTGTACCAGGAAAGCAGATAAAAGAATAATATTTGGATACGTTAGCAAATACGTATTTTTGTAAAATATATGTTTTCTGATGACCACTATTTCTGTTTATACACTTCACTAACATGCAACATATTGCAATGTGATCCTTTGAATGTTGAAACATTTCTTTTTTGACCCAGAATGCGGAGTCACTTCCGATGTAGGTGTGCCTGCTGTTTCGAAATATGTGCGGTTACATTTTATACGAATCAGACATCAATAATACACCGAAGAGTGGATTTCGGTTGAAATATAAATGTATAATTTTCCACTAGAATTTTAAGTTTGTCTTATTTAAAAATTAACATTCATTTTTAAACACTATATTTACAACAAATGAATAAGCAACATGAAATTTTTTTCATAAATTAAATAAAATATAAATTAAATTGTTAAGTAACTAATTAATAACTCATTATTAAGTAATTAACTATTATTTTTCTTTGCTTTTCTCGCGCTGAAATCCTATGAGAGAGCCCTTGATTCAGTTAACATACATGATTAATCCTCTGAGAAAATTTTGCATGGAATGAGCAGATTACATTATTATTCATGTATATTATTATTTACAGTTTTTATTAAAGATTATAAAATTCGTTTTAAAATGAACAAAATAACGAATTTAAAATTTGAAATAGATAGAATAAAAAACAAATCTGTATTTCTATTCTAACAATTACAGTAGCCTGATTACAATACGCTTCTCATTATCAATATACTTGTTACAATATAATTTACTTTACAATAATTCAGAATATCCTTAATTTTATTAAATTAATAATAATTTAATTTAAACAAGTTATTTAATATAATTGTTAAAATTATAATTGAAAAGCTAATTAAAGATATAATTATCTAACTAACGTTCAAATATAATTGAGAAGTTTTAAATGTTAATCTATCCACTTTTTTGGCGTATTGAAATTTCTCAATTAAAATTTATTCAGTTTATTTCAAACTTCAAATTTTTTGCTGTCAAAGTTTACTAATGAACATTTTCAATAAATATTTGATTTATAGATGCTCCCATTACTTTTTTATGTACACATATTGACTTTTTATGGAAAACTACTCCATTGAGTTTAATAATTCTATAATTTAATAATTTCTAATGTTACGAAAAATAATAGAAAATACAGTACTAGACATACAGTCGGGCATTATGAAATCACAACTAATTTATAGGACCAGAGTATAATCCAGTGATGGATAAATTACTCAATATCCCATGTTAGTTAATATTAGGTTAAAAACTATTCAAGCTTCACCAACAGAAGATTTTGAGCATTTGGTCATCATCAGGTAATGAAGATTTCTTTGACAGTTTATTTTCATCACTACCCGGGTTCAAATCTTACGTCTGAATTCGAGTAACTGTAGGTAGGGCCATAAAATTTTTTTAGAGAAAGTAACTTAGAACTACGTTAATTATCTTGAAACGTGGCAATTTCGCTGTTTGCACTCTTTCGAGATTTTAAGCTTCCTGAGGACTCTCTTCTACTCTAAAGGAACTTTTGACCCTTTGTACTCCTTCCCAACACCAAAGGAGCTAAAGCTGATAGTATAGAAAGGGTCAGAGTTTAGAACGCAGTCTACATCACCTGAAAAAAAAGAGGTGTTCCATATCTGCTAGGTGTCAATCTTGTCTTTCAGTAACCAGATATTGCTTGTAAAAGGAAGGACATCTATATCCATGACTGCTAAGAATTCTATAACGAGGGGTAAACCATGGTTATAGGAGGTTCTAAAAATGAAAGCCAGTTCTATTTGAAGTCCTTACATAGTACTTCAATGGTTATTTATCAGATTGGATTGACTGGAGAATGCACCCGGACGGTTCCTGACTACGAGAGGGGGGCTGTATCGGCTCATTACATAGGGAGAAATTTGATATTTTTTATTTATTGGAATGTATTTTGTATTTCTACCTTCAGAATTACGAATTATTTTGGCTATATTCGGAAAAATATATCTTAAATCTGTTCACCATATGTCTGAAACAGAAGGTGGGAATTTCACTTGAAAGAAGAGGAGTTTTAGAGTTAAAAGAATTATATTTAATCTAATAATCTGCGTTACGATGAGATGGGGATTAATTAAATAATCAAGGAAATTACTATGATATGGTAGCGGCCTTTGAAACATAACCCAAATTCTTTAAGTAATATCTGGAAGATTTATCCATAGACCATGCAGAATTTTCATGAATAATATATGATTGAGGAGGTATGAAGATTCAGTGTCTGCTTATTACAAGGAATTTATTTAAAAACCATTATTTCAGGCTTTCATCTATTCCAAAGAGTCCTCATTCTACTGAGGTACTTTTCATAAATGAAAAAAAGAAGTGCATAATTTATTCAAAGCTTGTAAAAATTATTGAAATGAGTTATCGTCTCTAATAATAATATCGATTTTTTTTTGTATATGAGATAGTCAAACCATTTTGATGTGATTTATTACTTGAAATGAAATGAAAATATTGCTATCAAGTGATATTATAAATTTTAGTTTTGTCAGATATACACGTCCAACCATTGCAATACTTATACTGTAATACTTATACTACTACTGTAACACAACCATTGTAATATTTGAAATTGTTTTAATTTTCATGTTATACTGTTTTATTTTATATGTTTTATTTATGGTTGTTACCTAGTTTTATTTTTTAGCCCTGATAAAGGCATAATTGTTCCCGAATGCTTCAATCTTTATATCAGATTCTTTAAAGACCCAACAATCCGCAGTGATCAGCTATTGGAAAAAACTCCTTTTGAACTCGAAATAACGAACGTTTTGAGTCGAAATAACCAAGTCTCGCTAAATGGTATATATTTGATCAACGATTCAGTATTATACAATCATAGTTTTATATTTATGCTATATTTTTGTAATTCTGCATCGATAAATTACTTACTTTTGTGAAATATGCTGAAACTGGAGCTACAAGATCCGTCAATTAAGGTTTACTTGGAAAATTAATAGTGGAAAGAACAATTTCAACTCAAAATAGGGTGGTAGGTTAAAGCTGTGTGATGTAGGCGTCTCAACATATAAAAGTGTATGTAAAAAAATATTCCATTTGTTTTAACATTTTAGACGAACTAAATCTCATAAGTGTTAATTTATTCATTTTAAAACAACTGAACCGAATTTCACGGAAACCGGTATGATAATTTTTAAATACAGAGGAATATAAAAGAAAAAAAATTAGTAAAATTAAAAATTTGGTAATAAGTTATGAATGATTATTTATTTATTTTGTTGCTGCTTGATTAATAAATTAGTTAGAGATTAATAAAATAAAATCTAAAAAATATAGTCAAATTGTTAAACTTTATAAAATTAGAACAAAATGAACAAATTTCAACTGAATACATATATTACATACTTATATTTACCCTCCCTCCAAAAAAAAAAAAATACAATTTTTTACATATTTATTGCGGATTTATTTTGGCAGATACACAACAATTCAAATTTCCGACTTAAAACATTTGTAGTTAGTAGACATTTTTTCTTGTCCCCAACCAATGACTTGTAACTTATTTTTTCTATTAATTTGCTACTTGTAATTCTAAACAAACTGCCAGTTCTATTTTATATTTATTTATTTATTTAGTTATATAGGCTGAAGCTTATTTTTTAAATGAGGTGTAGTTCTGTAGAAATGGCTGAGTATTCACATATCTTCTTCAGAATTCAATTGCAGCAGCTTTAACATTTTTCATATTCACTTTGGAGTTAAAGAAAAGATTTATGCACTCCTCAGTCGACCATTAGTGAAAGTGGAGAAAAAGCTGTGGGTGAAAAATCACTGTGTATTAAGGACACCATAGTCATAACTCGTCTGAGAATAGCCAATATTCTTGTCCAGCTAGCCCTTCTTTGCTATTTCGGAATTTTAAATTTTTTTTATTTGCGAATGAAAAGTGAAATATTATACGTTGCATTGATTTTTGTATGCAATATTAAAGTAAGATTGTTGCCATCGTAGAATTAGAAAGATTGAACATAATTATTATAATATTAAAATTTTACCATTGATAATAGAGTCGATTTTATTATTTATTTAAATTAGGAACTGGTTAAGGTTTTTTGTTATTATTTATTTATTGACATTTACAACTGTACATAAAATACATTAAGTAAATTAAAGGATACAAGGTTAGAAACCAGGGGGTTTGAGTGGTTAGGTAGTTTATGACGGAGAGATTGACATTTGGTTCGGGTTAGATTGGTTACATATGGAACATTAAGGTCTTTATGGATGATTTTATTTGTAACAAAGTAAGGAGCATTGAGGATTTTAAGAAGGATTTGGATTGTAGGAATTGGATACGAGATGAATTAGAAAGTTTAGTGGATCCCCAAAGCTCAGCTTCGTATGTTCAGATAGACCTTATTATTGTCATGTAGATCAGTCTTTTGTAATGGATTGGAAGTTTAAATCGTTTGTCTAGTAAGTGGTGTAATGATCGGAATCGACGTGCAGTTTCCAGTATTTTCAGTCTTGTGCAAGGATGAATAAAAATAATTAAATTTTAAATCAGGAATATATACCTATACAGGTTATACCCCCTCTTTCATATTTTATTGCTGTTAATTAATAATTAGTTATTTTTAACAGTAATTTAATTTTATTCGCAAACTTTGATTATGAAGCTCAAATTAAATTTTTTACTCCGATTAGTCTGTTATCTTAATGACAATCTGAATAGTAATTAGGATATAATTGGATAATTTATAAAAAACTAAGCCTTAAGTCTCTCAAATACCTGTAAATTATTAATAATTAATCAGTCAAAGTTTTACCAGTTCAAGTATTGGCGTCACATTAGCTACAGATAGTACATCACTCCGATGCATCTCAATGCTGACCATAAAATGTAGAGATATCTGTTCCGCGTGAGGTAGGAGTAGGCTGTCACAGAATTCAACAAATAAATAATCTCTTGTGGCTTATTATAAAAGCTATTTGTTCTTGTTTTTTCTTAAGTTATCGGAATTGTCTTTTATTTCATGTTATCTTATTCTATGACTACGTTAAATAATTTTGGTTGTGTATCTTTTGTAGCCCTGAAAGTGGGGCGTAACGTTGGCTCAAAATAAATAGTTTATTTATTATTTGGGTCATTTTGACCACACCTTACTATCTTCCTATTATTGATAATATTTTTTTTTAAAGATTGTTGACTTATCTAATAACTAAAACTTAAAGACATTTAAGTTGCATTGTAGAAAAGACTATTTTAGTTTATTGTGGAAAATAGTCCAAAGCCCTGTTTAATAAAGTACAAACTAATACTACTAGTCTTGTAGATTTTACTTAATAAAATTACACTGACTAGTACTTTTTAACTCTTGTAATATCAATAATAGATATCCCTGTTATGAAAAAATAAGTATTAGTGTTATTACCACGTTGTTTCTATACTTGTATTTATGAACCAATACTACTAGCTTTTACTAGGAAACAGGGCACAGGTAGCAGTCAATAAAGGTATAAAATAGTAGAAAAAAAAATTTAATGCTAACATCAACGTTCCGCCTAATTTAGCAGGGCTTCGTCAGGTCTGATCCTTATTGGCTGACGGACTTAGTCTTAAACCTTTTTCAGTAAGAATCAGCATTAATAACAAACGAATTCTTATTTTTACTATTTTCTACCTTTATTGAACGCCACCCGGACTATCTTCCTACAATTTACTTCATACGGTCAACGATCTTCTTTACAATATTTCAGTTAATGTGATAAATAAGTTATAAGGTTTGATAAAAGAAATTGTTGTTATGCACGAGTTGTATTATATTGTGGCCTTTCTTCTAATATTGTCCAGTTAGTAGAGCATTAAGGTTATAACCGTCGTTGGTATAAGGCGTGTTGCTCGCTCATAGTACATGCTTTGTTAAACATGTTTTTGAAGTTTCTGAATTCTGATATTAATACATAAATATTTTAAGTCGTATTAATTTATTAAGATACACGGCAATATGAACACTAGGTTAATAATATAAAAAAATTAGGTTGCCTCCTTGATAATGCTTTAAGGGCAAAAGCGTTGAAGAGGTAATAAACTATGATAAGATCTGAGAATCCAATGAATTTATTTTTATCAATAAAAAATAAATTCTATTAAAAATATTTCACTTTAAATTCAGGCATTTTTGAATTCAACATGAAAGATATAGTTATTAGATAAGTTACTATTTATTACATGGAAAATATTTTAAATTGAGAGGTTTCTTTATTACTTCTGAATAATAGCTCTGAAGCCTAATAAAATGCTCGGAATACTTTTTTACCTTAAAAGATATTTTAATTTTAGTTAAAAAATATATCTTCACTCGTGCAACCTGAAGAGGGTTAAGTGCTTTTCGGGATAAGAAGATATATTCTGGTTATCTCTGGTCCATTAGGTAGTAACACTGTGATACTGCTCACTGTTTTCCAGGTAGCTCTTGCATTATGTATACCTCATGTTTAGAAACATATCTGCCAGCAATTCAAGATAAAGTCTTGTGCTCGGCTTATGAGAGCTATAACTATTGGATGTCCTGTGGTAAGATACCGTGCGTCATGAACATAGTGGATTAAAAGAATTCTATTTATATATTGTATTAAAATATGGGATGGTGAATTTATTTTTGTGATTTTCGTTATGTAGAAAAACATCACAGGATACCCTTAGAGAAGGAAGAGTAACCTTCGGATTTCTTCTCTTGTACGTGGGCTGAAATGGAAATGTTTATGTCCTAGCACGGTATTTCATCCTTAATCTACGTGACGCCAGTGGTTTCACCTACTAGGTTCCCCAATCAGGCTCATGTATTCGTGTTGTTGAGGTCTGTCAGGTCATTTCATATTAGGAAACTTAGACAAGGCCTTGTTCGATTATTTGGAATAAAACATAAAATTAATTGATAAAATATGTGTCAGGAAAACACTGTTAAGAAGATTAAGTCGATTGGTATCATTCGGTGGGTCTATAGCACCTATTTTTGATACACCCGAAGACCTTCTAAAAAGGTTGTATCAGGTTTTAAAATTTTCAGCAATATGTAAATAAATAGCGATATATAAACCTTTGACTAAATTCACGTGTTTCAATTTTGGCATCCAAAAAGCTTCGTTAAGATTCACGGGCAGATTCATTGCTACCTTGATTAGTTTCTTGAGGTTAGAGTGAAGTTTTTTTAGTGACTAATATAAGAGGGAGTCACAATTAACGCACACCCTGGACGAGTGCAATAGGGGTATTTGTGATCTTTAGTTTAACATGTTAAATGGAAAACTGATGTTAAATGGAGAAATATTTCCTTCTTTTACCATGTTAAAACGATATAACATGGATGAGAGTTTGTTGCTAGGTCTGTAAAATGGAGAATGACGTCACGCTTTAATCAAATTTAGAAGTAAACAATAAAATGAAGTTTTAGAAGGAAAGGTTATAAAACAAGTTGCTCAAAAAATCCACCTGGAGCTCTTATGCATTTAACATGACTTTAAATGGGGCTGCTCACAATCCTATACTTATAGCATTTAACATGTTAAAACATTTTACATTTAACACATCATGAATTATGCTATGATACGATATTTTTCTACACGACATCGACATTGTCGCATGCTTAAATCACATAATTTAAGATTAATATAAGTAAGCTGAACCCTCAGCTTAAAACTGGCGCCAATTATGAAACTGTTGTTGGCAACAAACTCTTAATATTTGAAAACGAAGGTTGACCTGGCAATAATTCGTCCAATAATCCTAGGGCCGTTTTTCATTTACCTAGTGAAATTGTACTTTGCAAAGGGAAAGCTCCATTAACATTTTCCTATGATTTATCGGAAACTTAGACAATAGAATTGGTTTGAGTAATGTTATTCCTTAAGGAGTAAATTAACCTAAATTGACCTTACGTACTTATGTTATTGATATCTTGAGAAATTTCAGTAGCAATCTTTGAAAAATATAGAATTAAATGACGTATTATGGATGATAATAAATTTTGTGCAATCTTTAAGTATTTATTTTTTTAAAATATTTATTTATTGCTATTTACAACTGTACATTATAATACATTTAGTAAATCTGATCTAAGTTAAATTGGAGTGTTACAGACGTGTAGAGAAACTACCCATTGGTAGCACTCTAATGACATTTTACATTAGCTGGTCTCGTGGCCATCTTATTTTCAGGCGCCTCGGAGGATTGTCAGGAATGGAAGAGGATGCAAAATTAGAAACTAGGGGGTTTGGGGGGTTAGAGAGTTTATAATGGAAGGAGTGATATCTGGTTCGGGCTAGATCGGTTACATTTAAGTAATTTAAATACATTTTTTGGTATTATTTTTGTAATATTAAAACATTAGAGTAAATAGGAAGAGATATTTGATTGGTTCGAAGTTAAAAGATTCCAGACGGGGGAGGGGACCGTGGGTGAACAGTGTAGACCGTGTTCCCTTTGACCAGATGCTGAGCTAGCACTATCGAGATACGCCAACTAGTCTCAAAGCAAGTGGTTCAACTGACTAGTTTTCGAGGAACTGATTTTGCTCACCTAGAAATAATCCCGGAAAACCCCAATAAAACCTTAAACAATTTTTTTTTTTTTTTTATCAAATATCTTTTTACAAATCCCTTGTCAATTAATAAAAAAAAGAAAAACTATTTTGTCGCTCTAGGTGTAATAGCTTCAAGTAACACTTTATCATCATTAAAAAAATAATGCTTCGTTATTATTATTATATTATATATTATTATAATAATTAATGTGTGTGGGTGCGTGTAACCTAAATGATGATTAATACGAGATTTTCTTGGATTAATGCGTAGATATTTTATCATTTAAATAAGTAGTAAAATCATTGTTAATTTGATTGAGTTGTGTGGCATAATTTTAATGCTTTCGGTGATTATAAACCACTTATAAAAAGTTTTTCTTTGTTTATGAATTGTTAAAATGTTTCAAAAAACATTATTAACAGAGCCCAATTTAGAATAAACGGGATTTAAGATGATTCCTTCTATGATCTTCGATATACAGCAAATGTCTATTATTTTCGAAGATAATACGACAAAAATCCCAGGGATGCCACATTGTACAGACTCGAGACAGTGGTTTGGAGGGTTCAACAAGGGTACATTTTCCAATTAAATATCTCTCTCAGAGATCTATGTTCACTCAAAATAATTATAAAACTACGTAAAATGAAATTTATTTTAAAAAAATTGAAAATAATGAATGTCATTTTGTTTTTTATGTTATACAACAAAAAAATTCTTACCCATCACAGAAGTTCTAAAAAAGAAATTTTTATTCATCCTCTGAATGTTTCGGATCTTTTAATCCATTGAACAGCGACGTAAACTGTTGAAAATGCACCACATAAATTTGTGGTAAATGAGAATTTGTCCAAGCATAGTGCGATAATTATAACCACACTCGATAAAAGTCCGTTTAGACTTTTATAAGTCTTTCTCATATACATTTGTGTTTTGATTATTTCTGTGATTAAAATTGATTCTATTAAAAGTTTTTAACCTTTTCAACGGTATATGTGATTGACAGCCTTGTAAAATTTTTATATCTTAAAGGTTTTAAGGCAATATTATTCACCTCCGTTAAGTATTTTTTTAAATATATTTATGAAAAATGATAAACACACTTTTCATCTTGTTGCTAATCAGATGTGAATAGAATAACATCCATTGTCTGCTGCTAACTCGTTTGCCTTCAATGACTCACTTAATATCTAGTGTCCTTGCCCGACACGTAGGTGACTTACATACTCAGAATTCAAAATTGTTTATCACTCTATTGTCCCTAGCTGATTAGTGCAACGAGTTTATAATTTAGGTTTTTGGATTACTTTCTCAATAGCAGAAAATAATTTGTTCATAGGATTTCTTAATGCCACGTAAGTGCTGTTCTTTTTCATAACTGCCACAAGTCGGGTTTTGTGTAATATTTAGTAATTTATAAAATATTCTTAATTGAATGTTTCCCTCTAACAAAGTAAAATCTACAAAATTAACAAAGTGATTTTCAGTTTAAAATAACTTTCCTAATCTGATCTAACTTTTGGTCATGAATACAGCAATGTCAGTCCTTAATTTTTAACGGTAGGACTGACTACATCTGGACGTCTGATATGGTATCCTAATTACAAAACTGAGCTCATTACGGAGTTGAGCTTTAGGGCTCCACTAAACCATCGAATTCCAATACTTAAAGTCCAAAATCCTTAATGTTCCTTACTTTGTCACAAATCAAGTCATCCATCAGGACCTCAATGTTCCATATGTTGCCGATTAGGCCAGAAGCAGATACCAATCCTTCCATGATAAACTTCCCAACCACCCAAACCCACTTATTTTCTAACCTGGCTTCTCATTCATTACCTGATAATTCTCCTAGGCTTCTGAAAAGAAAATGACCACAAGATCTACTCCTCTAGAAACGTTATTGAAGTTCTATCAATTGGTAGATTCCCCACATGTTTGTATCATGTAATTTTATAACTTATGCAAATTTACTGGTTGTATATATTTTTATACAGTTGTAAATAACAATAAATAAATTATTTAAAAAAAATTAACGAAGCCTCTTATGTGAACTTGAAATATATTCAATGGGTCAAAGGTAGTGTTTTTTTTTTATTCTTGCAAAGTTTGAAGAAATATCTGTTACAAACTTTTTAGAGAGAGCTCTTCAAATATCGGTTATGTATTTGATAAGAACGGATATTAATTTAAAAGACAAAACGTTGAAAGCCTTGATACAATCTATATTCAGGAAACGACTGAAGTGGAATCGAGGGACCACGTTTGTGTTAAACGTTATTTGTTAATTGAGATGCCAAGACGGGACAAAAGTAAGATCGATAGGCTGAGGTACAATGAACATTTGGCCCTAACCGGATCCATTAGTGAATTGGGGCTATTCTTGGTGCTCTGTAATTACTAAAGTAGCACTTCATTAGGTTGTATTGAGTGTATGTAGTAATAACCGTGGTAATAAAACAGAAAATCTCAAAATTTTTATCAGTTCGCTACCTAAACTACTTTTAGAGAATTGTCCTAAAATTTTTGAATAGTAATTTATTTAGAAAAGAAAACGGATATTTAAAAAAAAAATATTAGAAAAACTAAATAAAAAGGAGAAACTACTCTATAACAACATATTTGAGAAACGTACTTCTACGGAACTAAATAGTAATAGTACGTAACTAAACTATATGTTACCATATCTCTTCAATCGTTTACAAGAAGAACTGATAAATATCACAAATAAAACGTACTTTATAACTTCTATGAATATCAATAACTGATTTTGACTCACTAAATGACCATACCTGCATGTAATTTTTCTTTTGTAACTCCACTTAATGATTCTGATTCCATATGTTATGATTAAAATTAGCTAAACATATATATGTGTATGTGAATATGTGTGTTTAATTATACATATTATATATTTATATATACTTAGATCTTTATTTCAATGATATCCTTTTGTTTTATTGTGTAATTTAGTTGCTCTTTAGTTTTAATGCTCCTTTCTTTTTTTGTATTTTTTATATTAGATATCATGTTACATATTGTATATATCTTATTCTATGTAGTGTAATATATCTATTAAATATTTTAAAGTGTATTATTATTTTTAAGCAAGTTCGCTCCCTACGTAGTACGAATTCATAAGCTCCTTATTATTATTTTATTAATTGTAAATTCACATCATAGGTTCTTTCATTTTTTTTTTCACTTTAGTTTTTAGTATTTAGTTGTATTTCGTTAATTTAATTATAGAGAAGACAGTTATTCAAAAACATTGTACACTAACAATTATTTTTATTCAATGCAATAGAGAGGAAGCTGTATTCTCTGCAATGGAATCAAAAAATTTAAATATTTATTTCCAAATCTTGAATTGTTAATACGTTTCAATGAGAAGACTTTTATGACATAATGACAAAAGTCATCGAACGAAAATTTATTTTATTCAATACAATTTAACAAGGCATGTTTGCCAAACAGCTTGTCATGTATGCAGATGCCTAAATTGTTCATTTTTCCTTAACAAATATTTACCAAGTTTTTTAAAAAAAGATTTGCTAGCTTAGCGGAACTAATTCGGCTGATTTCAATAACTGCCGTTATATATATCTATAGAATCTACAAATCATTTTTGATTGTAACATAACTGGATTTCATGACCTATGGGCTTAAAGCTCTAAAATCCCTCAAAACAAACATACATACGAATTCGCTGTAATTTATAAACATATTTGTATGTTTAATAAAATTATAACTTATTGCTAAGATTTTTTTATTACGGTGAATTTATTGTGGACTGGCCTGTGGATGTAACTGGTTTAGAGGGGAAATGCCAAGGACGAAGGGAAGATGTCCCCGCGAGGGTCTGGTTTTTTGGGCCTAAGCGGTCGTATATTTAGAGCCATCATCAAACTCAAGGGGAACCTCATGGCGAAATAATGTCCATAGGCGGATCTTTCATCCTCATTCCTGCTTCATTAGAGTCTTAAATTAATGCATAATTTAAAGTCGATTTGAGTACAGGTTCATTTAATAAAATTAGATAAAGGTATAGGATCAATGTATAATTTAGAGTATATTTGAATAGAAAGGCATAAAGGAAATTTTGGAAAAAACTCATTACAAAATTTATTATTTAAGCCGAGAGAAAACGATTAAAACCTTTATTTCCTTAAATTATGAAAGACTAAATTTAACGACCCTAATTCCATCATACGTCAGCTATTTTTGTAGATTAAATTTCGATAAAATAACAAAGATATATTTTGTCAAACTATAACTTCGTCTACAAAGTCAGAATAATTATAGTACTCGGTCAAAAACAGGCTTTCAAGATTTTAATCTATGAATTCAATTTTTTTTCATTAACAATTCTTTTTTTCGTTTCATTCTTGATTTCCTTTCACTGGGTTTCAGTTGAGTTTTCAGCATTGTACTACTATTAATTCGTAAATTCCTACCACCTACATACTTTCTCATTATCCGTTCCTCTCTCACTGATAGATTATTCAAAGTAAATCACTATAGTGTCTATTCATAGCTTTACTCAGTCTGCTGGTGTAACTCAGGGTAGTGCC
The DNA here is from genome assembly GCF_000696795.3 of Halyomorpha halys. Classification (NCBI taxonomy): domain Eukaryota; kingdom Metazoa; phylum Arthropoda; class Insecta; order Hemiptera; family Pentatomidae; genus Halyomorpha; species Halyomorpha halys. The sequence continues at coordinate 549,776 of NW_027115723.1, read as the reverse complement.
CTTGGTCCTATTATTTACACAATTAATTCAGTTGGCATCCCAACACTGTCTACTTATGCCGCATGTATGCTTTAAATGAATAATATCCCATTCATTTTATTCCAAAATCCCATACACAAAGCCTGGAGGATTTAAATAAATTCCAACAAATCTCATAAAATCACCTTTACCCTTCGTCGTTGACCCATTTATATTTTTATAAGCATTTAAGATTTTAATTATTTATTTAGTCAAATAAATATAAATTTCCTTCTTTTTTTTATTCATCTTGTACATACACTACGAATCTTAATAAGTAAATTTAATTTTTCCCTAATGCCAGATATAGCCGACTAAAATATTTAAATCAAGAAGTCTGAAAAAATAACAAAAGATTTGTAATTTTATGTGGACAAATAATTTTAAAACTTTAAGTTAAACAGTAAAATTTGAATAATGTATTAAGTTATCACTTGTTCAGACCCCACCGGTTTTCACAAATCTTAGAACCCGTGGAGAACGTGGGATTATAAAAAAATTAATTCGAAGGCTGATTGTAAATTTGCACTAATAATTATCTTAAATATAATTATATATTTGAGACGATAATTATTTGCTTTGTTAAGTAAATTTATATATATTTTTTTCACCTTGTACGAATGCTAATCAGGTACTGTTAATTATTCTCCAATATCTGATGTTGCCGACTAAAATATTTTCAAATTAAACCATTTCAAGATATTGTGGAATAAAAAAAAAAAAAAAGAAAATGTTTACAATTAATACGAAGTAACACGATATTGGATGTTTCATTATGTAAACTATGACAGGAAATTTTAGATTTAATGTTTCAACGCTCATTATACGGAGCAATCTGAACGCAGAACAATTAAACAAGCTTGATTATACCTCTTTCACAATGGAATTTATTGGGTCGAAGGTTTAATTATGTCTTTCAATCATTTGTTGTTAATTTACGCTCCACGTAATTGTAGTTAATTTGCCCTCACATGCATAATACAATGTATTTCTGTGTTATCGACGTTCATTAATCCATATATCAAATATGGTGTTCCTATTCTGCATGATATAAGATATAAATTTAATGTTAAAATACCAGACACTATCATTCTCTCTTTTCAGATTTTCTGAAGAAAGATTGTTTGCTTTGGCATAAAGAACTTGAGCATTATTATAACAAGATTCAGCAGGTTTTATTGTTTTAAATTTTTATTATTATTATTGTCTACAAAACCTTCTGATATTTCAAATACTTCACCATGAACATAGTTACTAACTAATAAAGCAAATGAGGCTCTATTAATTTCTTTTCTTATAATCATAAATTGTTCATATTTATAAATTTCTAATCCTACTTTTATAATCTTTTTTTCATGATACTATTTAGGTACTAAAAGATATATTCTAGCTAGCAAGGTTAGTTGGAGCTATGAATATATTTACCCCCATAAGCTCACTGTACATAGGACTCCTTTACACCTAAGCTATATTAGTTAATATGAATAATAATAAGGAGTAGATAGTTGACGGTAGATTATATATATTATATTATATATGATGCCCTGATGAATGCCTAAATTTTTTGCCGAAACGTTGGCATTAATAAATACGTTTTTATTTATTTGTGTTAACTGACTGCAACCCCCAGTCGTCTTCTCCTTAATAATTTTTATTATTCTTTACAAGTTTGAATAAATGCTATAACCTTTTTAAAGGTTCGTAAACTAATATCCATCAAATTTTATACATGTTGATTATGTAATAGACCAAAAATTGTTTAAAAAATTAAATTATAATCTATTTGGCTGCCAATGGTGCCGGTACCAAAGAAATACTGGAGGGAGGGATTGGTCGAACAATGGTGGTAAGGTTAGTGTAACTTGATAACAAAAATGCACTTTTCTGTCCTTCAGAAAATAAACTGGCCGAGGTTCTCCACTATTGTCCATAAAGACGGCAAAGAAGCGCAACCAAGCCCTCGTATTAGACCCAGAAAGCCATCTTAAAATGTCCCAACGGCAATAAAAGAATATTTTTACATTGTTTACATATATATTTGTTCCATGTATACATATGTAATATGTATTGCATAGGTATTTTATACGTATGTATTTATTTTTATAAAACATTTTTTTTATTTTATTTATTTATTGATATTTACAACTGTATAAAAAAATACAACCAGTAAATTTGATCATAATGACATAATGATATGATACAGGATGTAGAGAAACTACCGAGTAGTAGAACTCTAAAAACAGTTTACAATATAAGGTCACGAGGCCATCTTCTTTTCAGGCGCCTCGGAGGATTGTCAGGAATGGAAGAGGAAGCAAGGTTAGAAACGAGTGGATTTGGGTGGTTAGGGAGTTTATAAATATATGAATGAAGGAGGGGAAAAAATTATTTCACTGTAAAAGTTGAATTATGTTCCTTCCAGAAATAATTACTTTTTTAATATGAACTTTTACAACCAGATTTCAACTTCATCGAACTCCCTTGGACAAATAATTACTTAAAAAATATATTTTCCAATAAATAACTCGTCGACCACAAATTGCTCTTTTTCCCCTAAAAAAGGTCGTTGCCGGTAAGATATATGATAGTTATAACTAATTAAAGGTCATATGTAATGAGAGTGGTGCGAGTCATCGTGAGGTCTCTGACGCAAGGACCCGGTTCTTGGGCTGATATAGTCCAGGTGTGGTGGGGCAGTCAGGGGCACCGCCTGCCTTCCAGTTGTTACACATAGCCCAGGCCACGGAACATCTCTAGCAAACGAATTCACCGAAAGTGTAGTGCTGGCAATGTACTTAAATCTTACATCTTACGTTGTGACATAAAACTACTTGTTTTATCTATTGGCATTAGCCCTATCTTGAGACTAATGACATAGTTAGCTACTATCTAGTTGCTAGATACTATCTACTCTACTCTTTGTAATTCTAAAAAAAACAGGCACTTAGATATCTAGATCAGGATTGAGGGGGGGGGTGGGTGCGTGTGAATTACAAGATATTGTAGACTGGACATGTTTTTCTTAACGTGGTTAAAAAAAAAAATACAAACAATTGATTTATTTAAACAATTTAGAACACATAGAAAATGGAAAAAATATTTTTTCATCGAAGCCTTTGTGCAATTTTAACTACATCACATAAATAACAAATTATAAAAAAAAATAAAATATATATACTTTAAAAAAAATTTACAATTCAGTAATTTAAAACAATATAGTATTGATGTTAAAAGGAACAGAACAATGGTTTCAAATTTATAGCAAATTGTGGCATGCCATTGATCCTTCATATGAAAACCAACTGAGCTCTTTCCATTGTAGCCCGTCGTACATAGTTGCTAATAGCTCTCTAATTAGGGTCTTTTAATAAACTGAATAATTGTTCCGGAAAGTAGGTCCGTCGCAAAAAATATGTTATTCTAATTTCACTATACTTATGATAGATTCCCAAGAAGTGAATGGCTTTTTCCTTTTCTTCTGAGTTAAATACCGGGCAGTTATCGATTATATCGTGCACCCATGGTTTTACACTAAAATTTAATAATTGTGGTTTCAGTGTATACGAGTATATCGAGGCGATGTTTCCTGAGGTAAAATATAATTCTGCGTGTACTTGGGGATTGCATATTGCCCTGCATAACATACTAGCGCCCGATAGATTGATTTGTAAACTTTTCATTTGCTTGTATATGGAACGTTACTACTAGCCACCAAAATATGTCGGGTAGAGTTCAAACCAACAGACCCTCTTTATAATCGTATAGATGATATGGTATCCTAATTGTCATTTTTATTGCTTTATATCTAATTTAATTATTAAGAGCCTGGAATGTATTATGCTCAGCTTTAGTGGTATTCGAAAAATACACTAATTGCATATTTTTTCATAATACCAATTTGCATCTTAGCAAGTAACTTTTGGTTTTCGTCAATTTTTTTTTACTCTACTGGGCTCGGAAATGTTCTCTATACGTCCAGTCTCGTTGGTAGCATGATAAAGTTTGGTCTCATGAGTAGCTTAGTTTCTTATAGACTATACAACTTTCTTTTTAACGATATATTTTAGTTAGAAGGAGAGGTTGGAGAAGAAAGCGTGGGAATGATAGTATACGAGAAGTAAGTTCAACATTATAGATACGCTGCTATAGTAAGAAAACAATAAAAAGGAAACTTGTTAAAAGTTCTATTTTTTAGGGTGAGAGATGTGACATATTGAGATCTAATATTATTATAAGAATTTGCATATGTTAGTGTTTTTTGCTAAATAGCAATTGTTAAAAGAATCACTCTCATGCATAATTATTAAAGTCATGACATTTCATATTTCTTGTTTATTCTTAAAACGTGTATGAAACTAGACTGTATTAACGTTTATATGGCTAAAATCTAATTAATTAATCAATGCCTCAAACTCCAACATTGATTAGTACTTTATTATGGAAAAGACCTCTGGTAGGCATTCTGGAAGTGGGAAGAGGAATTTAGTAACAAAAAGCATGTTAGACCTAAAATCAGACGGATGTGCACAATACAAAAAGTTACTGAAGTGTTACATGTAGTTAAAAAGAAAATAATTGTGAAAAAAAAGTTGATTAAGTAATAAATAATTTTATGGTGATTATTTTAAAATTCAATGAAGTATATTTTAGTCTCTTCATGAGACAAACATAATAAACGCTATTGACACTTTTTCTTAGACTTCATTTTCTCTTGTTTTCAGAAACTGCATTCCTTTAGACGCATTTATATACCTTCGGGAATTGATTCTGATGCTAAAAAAAAAGAAAAAGAGAGAAAGTTAAGCCCTTAAAACTTTCTATGAAAAACGGCCTTTTTAAAGCCCCTCGTGATAATTTATTAGGTCTCTCATTAAATTCAGAACTTTCCTATTTTTGTTAACTTATGCTGAATTGAAGATTGCGAACGAGAAAAAAAAGTAATTTTTAATTAATAAAAAGAGTTGATTTTAATTAAGGCACCGATTGCCCGACTTTGTTGATACTGATCAACGACTGTAAAAGTTTCTGAGATTCGAACTTTTGATGGAAGAATAATAAAATAATTGAAAATTGTAGGATAATATTTCTTGATACAAATTAGGGATGATGCATCATACGCATTATAGAAATTATACAATTGGCGTAGTTTGGCTATGTGTAAATAATTCCGATCAATAGACTCCTAACAAATATTTGGGAGGCAAAGACAAGAAGAAGGGGACTAAGCGGATGACCGAGGAATAAGAGGGAGGACCTTATATCGGATCTTGCAAGAATTAGTAGAACCACTCTTGGCTGTCTAAAAGTCGGCAACTGAGGCGTACTTAAGAAACGGGTTCGGGCTGCCCCGAAACCATAAGGTATATGGGTTGGTTGAAGATGAAGATTAGGTAGTATTGTTTTAAACCACAGGCCAAAATGTAAATGTAGGAGGGAATTGGCTTCATTGTTAAAATAAATATAAACTGAAACTCTTCTCTCAATTCAAAAGTATAACATATGTAAATTTGTGTATCTATTTGTATTTGTTAAAATTAATAAAGAGGGTAAGAACATTTTTTTAAAAGTTTTCATAAAAATAGACATTTTTAAAATGTGAAAAATGGTTGAGCTAGTAAGCCAGGTTGCATATGAATATACATAACAAGGAGATTTTTATACTTCCGAGTCTATTGAGCATTTTTTACCAATATTTTTTATGTTGTTTTGAGAATGAACACAATCAGTGTGTTCCGATAAGAGCAAAGAATTTGTTGTAAAATGACACCTATTCGATCTCTCTAGCTAAATTAGAGAAGCTTCTGCAGCAATTATAGGTTTTAAAACAAACTCTGTCCTGGCTAATGAAAATACTTAACCTGAGTTGTACTCGCTTCGTGAAACAATGTTATTTAAAGCTACTGCAGCTAGACAATAACAACCGTTTGAGTCTGAACTATAATTGGGTAACATAGATATGAAAAATATTGGAGAGCTTCGGAATGTTTGACCCAATACTACTTAATTATCCGGTAAGTATCAAAATTAGAATGGGGAGATCTTGGATAGATATAGGGAATTTGTCAAGGATAAATTCAACTTCTTGTTATTACGAAAATCTACCTATAACCCGTGGTACGGTAGGGTCTTCATTTAAACGGATGCTCCTCAAAGCTACCTAAAAATCAGTTTCCCTATAACTCACTTGAGAATAATTTCCCAACTACGACTCTCCGGTAAATATGCAATTAGTGTCGGTCCACACAAATATACTTTGGACTCACAAAAGATTTTGTCCAGCTTGTGATGGAACGGCCCTGGAGGATTGTTTCCATTTTTTGACAAATTGTCCCGCGTATCATGAGACCGAATCTGGTACATGTCGAAACTCAGCAATATTGGCAATCAGTTGTATGAATTTCTGTCTGCACCCTCAGGATTGGATCTTCTTTTTCTATATGTAACACTAAACCTTTTGGGTACCTATCGGCCCAATAGGCTGTTTAGTTTGTTTTTTTTTGTATCATTAAATATGAAGTGACTTTTTTTTTATTGTTTTATTCTAGCGAATGTAGATAGCCCAGCTTAGGTATATTGTTTGTTATTAGTTTATATAAACGATCTTTAACTCACCATTTTTGTAAAATTACTACAATTGATTATTTATTTTACAGGCAAACTCTATTTGTACGGGGGTTGCCCCATAAACGAATAAATAAATAATTATTATTATAAAATTAATAGTTCTCTGTGTTTTGGTCTATTTATGAGAAACAGTGAATAATTCAATAACGAGTTAACATATCTCGTTACAATTTCAGTTTTTGAATTTCTGTGTCTATAGCACTTAATAAAATTCTGAGATGATAAGTTTCAAAAGTGTATTAAATTGACATACATTGCCTAATCGTGTTACAATTATTGTAAGATGTAAGGTGGTGGGTATGTTTCTGTAAATTTTAGCGTGTTAATAACTTGATCGTTAATTTGTTATACTTTTTTTTTAAACTGCATAACGAATAGTGGGGTAATTATTTTGTTTCAGGAAATCATTAATAAGTTGAAAAAATCTGTCAGAAAAGATTTTTTTTAAGCAGTATTGATTTAATGGCATATTATATAAAATTTAAAATTATTTTGAGAATACAAGAATATTGGTCATCATCTTCAAATTGAAATTAATGAATATTAGTGGGTTATTTAGAAACGTTATACAGACAGGTATTTTAAGGGGAGACGTGATATAATTCTGAAGGCAGGTCCGTGGCCTAAAATAAAAATTCCCCGACTAAGGAGCCTTGACTTACGATAAAAGGCAGTGGAGTGCTCCAGCAAATGTCGCCTTGCACAAGAGCTGACCTGCTAGTGCTGCTTACCGGATCATATCCTGTGGGAGGAGATCTATCCCCATATAGGACCCACTTCTGCACACCCCGAAAGGTCACTGTACCCATTTGCCAGTTTGTTTATAGGCTATGCGCTGGAGTGTTGGTCGATTCTTGAATGCTCTGAAGCGGAGGTTGACTTGCAAGGAAAAGGAGAGAGTGTAAATTGCAGTAACTAAAGGTTATAGGTTTAGAATGGTGAGCAGTGAGCAAGGGTAATGGAATAGTGGATTTCAGATTCAATTTCGTTAGTGGATCTTTCTTTATGCCTTTTTATACGAAATAAATTCAGTTAGCTGTACTCTAAATTGAATTTATCCATTCAATTCATTTATCCAACCAATAGGTTATTTATTTCAGAAGGAGGTGGTGAATCATGAATGAACAAAATATTATTTATTTTGTTTAAATTATCGACAAAATAGTTTGAAGCCATGTGGTGATAACAGGCATCTAGGCTTTTAAAGGAACTACTTACGGGCTTTAGAAATTAAAAAAACCAACAAATAATTGAATCATTTACTTAGAAAACACTCAAATCATTTGATTTTGACAAACTTATGATGATTTTTGTAAATACCTCATTCCGACATGACTGATTTTTGGGTGAAATTCATCCTCACTCTTATGGAATAATACAGGATTACATATCATATGAAACAAGGGGTAAGCTGGAGGTGTCCATGTGTAGTGTAGAAGAGAAGAAACCCATATGATAGACAGGACCAGATATAATATTGGAGGTCTCCAATCCTAAGAATGTTTCTCGCCCCTCGTACCAAGATAAAGAAAGGGAATGGTCGGTTCGGAAATTTCCCGGTTTTTATGATAAGAATTTTAATTTTATTACACCAAATTTGTGTATTTTGGATTTATTAGGATTAATCTAAATAGCCCAAGAATATATTGGAAATGTGTTTAATCTCTTTGACCCAACAAATACATTTTTGTATCATATACTATTGGCATATTGATGCCTTCTTGCAATATGATTAGTAGATAATGTTTAAAAATGGTTTTATAATATATTTAGTCATGTAGTAAAAAAGGGCACAGAGTTTGGTGGCATGGACCAAGAAAAATAAAAGGTCGAAGTAAAAATAAAGATAAAGTTTACGGATGTATATATTATATTTTTACGAACTTCTCGCGTATAAAGGTTGATTTAATACTTGGTTCCACGATAATTCCATCCTTGTTTGTAGCAAATTACAAAACTAAGTACTTCAATCTACAATAACTATACTGATGAATTTTAAGAGAGAAAATTAAATGAATTTTTCCTCAACTTACCATTGATATTTTATTTGTTGTTTAAATAAATATATTCTTTATATATAACGTATGATCTCTGGAAACGTGCGCCTTTAGACCAGGATATAATGGTCCTGTTAGTTAAATCCGGCCCTGATAACTAACATTTCCAAAAACCCAATGCTGTGTAATAGGACTTATGAAACAGATATGAATTGCTTCACACCCTTCCAGAGACCTTTGATACATTGAAAAAGTTAAACATTTTCAGGGAATATCTGACGACAATAGTTAATCTTGTAACGCATAGTCACTATATACTCTAATATAAATAACACATGACAATATTTCCTTTTGTGGTAGTATTGGCACTCTAGGTCTGGTGTGATTGTTGATAGTACATGTAATGGCAGTGATGTTACTGTTACGTTAGAATCCGTTATGTTACGCGGTAACGATAGCAATATTTCAGCCATTGCAATCGTGCAGGAAAAATTATATGATCTACCAGATACAGTAAATGTGATTAAAAAAAGGAAGGATAAGAGGATAGATCATGTGGATCTTATGGGGAACAGCTACTAACCAAGAAAATTCAGGAATGCAAATTATAAAATGAAGGAGACGTGGACTTCCTAGAATGCGACGGTTGGATGATGTTAAAAAATTCATTATTTTAAGACTACTTATGTTTTGTAAAAATTCAAAACATTAACTGTAAATGAAGCTGTATGACAACAAAAGTAGGTGTATAATAAATAATATTCCACAGGAGTATAATAAGGGTATTCATAATGTGTTTGCTGCAAAATGTCTTATTATGTTAAACGTTAAATGTTATCGGATTGTGAGCAGCTCTATTTAAAGTCATGTTAAATCTTAAATCCATAAGAGCTCCTAGCGGATTTTCTGAGCACCTTGTTTTATAACCTTTCCTTCCAAAACTTTATTCATGTTATTGTTTACTTCTAAATTTGATTAAATTAATTTATTACAACATGCCTAAAAAAAGTGAAAAGTGGAAGTTGTGTGAAAGTTTGGCTACTGAGTGTCTTGTTGATGTTCTAAATTATGAGGAACGGAATCAAGATGAGCTAATTGAAACTGTCATTACATTATTATTGTTGTCATCCATTGCTTTATTAATTACAAAACACAACAAGTAACCTAACACGACAACAAATAAAACTTTGGCAAGCTCATCTTGATTCTGATGAGCTGATTGACAACTGTCATTACCTTATTATAATGGTCATCCATCGCTTTATTAGTTATAAAAACCTCCGAAACAATAGTAACACGAAAAAAACCACACAAACTATGAGGAAGTAACCTTACACAACGAACAAAATAATGACGAGCTCAGCTAGTCTGTTGCATCATGTCATTCTCCATTTAACAGACCTAGTAACAGACCCTCAACCATGTTATATCGTTTTAACATGCTAAAAGAAAGTAATATTTCTCCATTTAACATGAGTTTTTTTATATTTAACGCACTTTAACAGCTTGAACTAAAGATCATGAATACCCCTAGTAAAAAAAAATAATTATAACCTTGAAAAAAAGAAGTGCAACTTACATAACTACTGATGTTGAGTTTGGGGAACCTTACTTAAATTTACTTATTCAGTTAAAAAAATATTCTATTCTATGGCCTTGTAATTTGACTTATTTTAACTTAATTTTAATGCAAGAAACATAATGGAAAAAAATTGAAACATTTTTTCTTAACAATTACAAAAGACATAAACAGAAGAAAAATCACCTTGACTGGTTGTCCTAAACTTTAGTTCGTGGTCGACTGCAACAGGAGTAATGAGACGTAGGACCGGGAAAACTTTGGGGGAGGAATTCCCAGGAGGCGAAGGGTGACCCAGACCTGTAGAGTCAGGGCGTAAGGGAATCTTAACAGAACAATGGATGGTGTGAAGTTTGCAAGAAGTCCACGAACATGTACTTTGAATATAGAAGATCTGCTTATCTAACCGAATCCTATTAATATAACACATCCACAGTTCAAACTTTACATGAGAAGGAAGTTTCCTGTAAACTTTGGGAACTGTGAGATGCCGCAATCAATCTATGATTGAATTAATTCATCAACAACATGGCTATCGTACACAGTCTTTCTATTGCTTGTGAAACCTTAGTATTTCGTTTCGTGTATTATTTTATCAATTGACGTTCTGTTTAGGAAAGATATATTACATTTTTTCTTTAATTTAGATAGGTGATTTGAGTTGAGTATTAGGATTTTTATTTTCAGTTACCTATTTAAGAAATATGTAGTAAGGGAAAGAATTCTAAAAAATAAAAAGTTGTACTAAACTGAAATTTTAATTTAAGGCGGGAATATGCCTGCAACGTGATTGCAACCTTCCAGCTAATATCAACCAACCGGCAGATTTTTTTTTTTATATTTGATTTTTCACAAATAGCTCTAAATAATTTGATTAATTTGAATCAATGAACGTGATTATTCAGTGATTATTCATGTACCTAGTTAGGTACATATGCGCGCCGCACCAAATTTTTTATCTTCTTTTTGAATGATGTCTCTCTAAGATTTCATGATGACCTTTTTGAAAATAAAAACAATCTAGTTATAGAATTAATAAGATAAACTTTTGTTTCTAAATTATGATAACTGAGTTTTACACTGTGGGTAAGATTAAGTTGCTAACGTGAATAATGATTAAAATGTGCTAACTCCCCCACTAGTTTCAAAACTTGTCATTTTTGATGAGGTTATTGTTAATAAAACTTTGAACTCATTTTCTTAACGTAAGCATTTTTATTCTGTTTTTTATTTTGTTGGTTTATCATTAAACGTTCATAATTTCGTTTAACATTAACGATTTTTTTAATCGTTCTTTAGAAATCAAATAAAACAATCCGTCATTTAAAATGTATCATTTTAGGAAACTAAGAAAAATTTCTGACCAAGAAGACGAATAAAAATTTTCATACACGAATACGTGAAGGTAAGATTTTCTTATATCAACCTCGTGAAAAATGAACATTTGTGTTTTTAGTTAATTGAATTTCTTACTAAGAAGATGAATCAATTTTTCAATACAAAAACTGTATTTTTTGTTTGGTAATTTTTTTTTCTTATATATGAATATATTATAAAATAGATATTTATTTATATTATCTGGAGTTTGATATATTAAAATACGACCTTGATCGGTCACATGCACTAGGAAAAGATGGTTTTTATAAAAACATGCTAGTAGCTGTTGGTTGCTAGCATTATGATAGTTTGGTTTAGTGTGAATAACATTGATATTTGTTCATAATTGAATCTTTTTTTTTTTTAATAATTTATTTATTGATATTTACAACTGTATACATATATACACATCAAGTAAATTAATTGAATCTAATAAATAAATAATCTGGACGTACGGAGTTGAGCTTTGGGGCTGGAGCCTATAACTTAGTGGACTAAACCTAGAAATTCCTCTCGTATCCAATCCTTGCGATTCAAAATCCTCAATGATCCTTACTTCGTTACAAAGTCATACATGAAGACCTTAATGTTCCCTATGTAACCGATCTAGCCCTAACCAGATATCATTCCTTCCATTGTAAACTCAGTAACCACCCAAACCCACTAGTTTTTAACCTTGCATCCTCTTCCATTCCTGGTAATCTTCCGAAGCACCTGAAAAGAAGATGGCCACGAGACCTGCTAATGCTAAACGTCATTAGAGTGCTATCAATGAGTAGTTCTCTACAAGCCTGTGTCACTCCATTATGGCTGAGATCAAATTTACTGAATGTATTATAATGTTCAGTTGTAAATAGCAATGAATACATTGAATAAAAAAATAAATAACTAAATATTTTTTCACTATTGTACTCATTATAACCTATAAGATACCTTGGGTTTTAATTTTTTTTTTGTTTTAAGGAAGTTTATTCCGTTTGTGGAAAAAATAAATAATGAATATTGTAATTGAACCGTATTAGAGAATATATCTTGAAATGAAGTAGTTAAAAAATATTAAAATAATACAAAATGCAAACAACACCTAATCGCGGCTGAGAGCCATTTGGCAAGTTTGTGGTCTAGTGAAGAGGAACGTTTAAAATACAGCCAGTTTTGGTGTTTCTTTGAGAAAATATTAGATAGACTTAATAAATTATAAATTAAAATAAATGCTTCAATCCTTTCCTTGCTTTGCTGCGAAATGGGAAGTTTTCAGTTTGGCCCAAATCGATCCTACGAAAAGAATTTTGCAAGTAATCGTCCTCAGGAAAGTTGCTTACCACAGGTACTTCTGTAATTAGCTTCTTCTAAGTTTTGCCTTTTGCTGTTGCTGAGTCGGTCTTGTTCGTATGTTTATTTTTGTGTGTGCAGACAAAACTTGCTGGTCCTTCCAAGCGTACTCTATGTTCCACTAATTGGACTACTTTTGTAATTCCAGCAAGGAAAGGGGTCTACTGAATAATTGTATTATTATATATTTAGTATTTTCTTTTGCTTTTCTTACACTTATTTTATTCTGTTTATATTTTAATTTTCTAAATTATTATATTCAATTTTATTATTTAATCCAAATTACATTTAACGTCTTTATTTCTGTGGTAATATTATTTAATGTTCAATTTTTAAAATTCAAAATTTATATTTTATTTTTTCTATACGATGTTTTATAATTTATTTGTTGCTTATAATTCATATTTGTAGATACGATGTATTATTATCTTAACTAATAATACATCGTATCTACAAATATTTTAATTTTACTAAAATATTTGTAGATACGATGTAAATGTACTACCAGAGACTTTAAGTGAGACGGAATGTAATATTACTATTATATTTTAATATATACACTGGATATCGTTTATAACAACCTCCGAGGGAATTGGTATATTCGGACGTTTTAGGCTATCATCTTTATTACCACTTTCTACACAAATCATGTAAATGTGAAATAGTATTTTTTAAAAAACAATTATTGCTAAAAAACACTAATCAATTATTTTGTTTGGATCATGATGTAAAACTTTTTTATTAGCAAACAATGAATATAAGTAGCTATTATCAACAAAGATAAACATGATTAACTAACTATTTTGTAGTAAATTTAACAGCTTTAATTTGAACGCTGGCAAACATCTGTACGTCCAATGGTTTCTGAAATGAAGTTTTTCATAAATCAAACTTATTGTCCGACAACTATAAATCAATTCGTTTTAGGAAATATTATGAAAACTACTATTCCTACGAAGGTAAAGGAATAGTACGTCAGTACGTCTCATAATTCCTGAGATATAGATTTCTCAAAATAAATTAGCTAACTACTAATCTTTCAGAAGATTTTTAAGAAATTTTGCTTTTTAAAAAGCTATATTCGGAGAACTATTGGATGTAAATAGCTCTTTTAGTGCTAATATTTCAGCAAATTTACTCTTCTTTAAATAATGTTCTCTTAGATTTTCTAGTGTTGTTGGTAGTTTTTAAGATATAGAGCTCCGAATGAAAAATTAATGTTTTTTTAAGGTTTTGCAACAGCCGCCATGTTTTATTGTTAATTGTACCTCTTACATTAACCATGTAAGGCCCACCAGACCGATCTGGTATTAAATAAATAAGTGAAATATTCTATAAAGTTTTATATTGTATAAAATAAATGTTATAATATTTAAAAAATAATGATATTTATAATACATATATATTAGTATATGATATAGTATTATGTATCATTCATTATACCTTTTACACAATAAAAGGTACATTCTAAGATTCCGTTAAATTTTATATTGTCTTCTAATCTCAAAAGTGAAGAAAGAAATTTAAGGAGGCACACAAGATAACTACTACAGCATCGTGAGGTGACAGCACCACTCACGAAAGAATCCATCGATCTTGGACAGTGTGGGGGAGTGAAAAATCTCAACTATTTTTTATCTATCGTCAGCACTCGCTAATAAAAATTGTTAAGATCTAGAATATGGAAATCTCATACACAGCTAGAAATAAAAATCTATTTGATTGATTTTACTACTCTCTATTTACTATCTTATACTATCTATCTTTATTTATTTCAATGTTTTCACGAATTAATCAAACAATTCGTTTAACAATCTTCAGCGATAGAATTGGCTGACTTCCTACCAATTCCTCAGGAAGATTAAAATAACTAATAATAAACTAGTATTTTAAAAACTAAAAATACATGGCCAAAACAGCAATAAAGACTCATTTAGAAAAACATTGGACCCGTGTTGTAACTGATGTAACTGGTGTTAACACGCAATTTTAATTAAAATAAGTGCATAATGATACATATACATTATTTACATATTTGTTTTTTTCAGCTATCAGAGTTTTAAAATGAGATATTAACTATTTCAATGCAACTTTAAAACAAGTCCAATTTTCGGAAAATTAATGGTAATAAAATATATTAATCTTTATTTATTAGTATTCCACAGTTGTTAAGATGTTTTATTGTATTAGAATGAATGTAAATAAATGTTAATATGAATTATATATTTGTAGAATTATTGATATGGAATAATATGTATAAATAACTGCAAAACTCGCATTCTCCACTTCAGTAAATTATAGATTGAACATAAAAAACCTCTAATTTCAATATAGTATGGTTTTTAAATTGAATTTTTTTATTTATTTTGAAATTGTATTTTTCAAATACGAAAATTTCATCTAACAATAACATATTTTCAATAAAAAAATATAAGTTTGAAACTTGTTTTATTGAAATTAGAGGTTTTTCATGTTAACTGTTGAAGTGGAGAATGTGTTTTGCTATTATGCCCTTCATAATATGAAGTTGAAGCTGTTATGTTTGTCACATTAATTAAATATGTGTTTTCTTGTATTAATTAGGAAAACAAAACAATATTGTCATAATAATCGCCCTACTTTGAAACCAATAAGACATAAAAATAACTATTTCATTTTAGAAGAAGGTGGTAAGGGGTGCCAAAGTTCCGACTTGGATTTCAGAAATTCATCAAGGATGAAAACCAAAACGAGAAAACAATCATAATTCAGAGAAAAATTAAATAAAAAATAAATTAAATAGATAAATAAATAAAATAAATGTGTATTGTATGCATATTTGTTATTAATTCATTTTTATTTTTCTCTGAATTAAGGTTGTTATCTTGTTTTGTTTTTTCAGCTCTGAAGTTGGTCTGAAATTTAGGTTGAAACGTCGGCACAAATAAGTAAGTTTTACGTATTTGTGTATCTTTAATGACCGCCTGACTGTCTTCTCCTCATATCAATCTGCGGTAAACAATTACCGCCTCAATAACTGTTTTTATTAATTTTATTGTGACAATTAAAAGTGAAAATAAGATTAAAATCTAGAGTATTGAATAAAAATTATTCATTGGTATTAAAATTATCTATAGCGACAATTGTTGTGATTAAAACTAGTGACTAGCTGGAATCAAATAAATTGTGAAATCGATGTTCTCTGAGATAGACAGTTTTTTTTTCTTTTCTGCTGATCAGACGAGATCTCTTGTACATTCCAGGCGAGATCACAGCTATTACGGAAATGGAAGAGTAGCCACAAACTGGGGGTTTTACCTTTTTCACTGATGGACACTTTTCTCCCGTCTACATCGTTTGATCTTGCCTCCGTCAACTGATCAAAGGAGTCTTCACTTCTAAAGCAAGTAAGTAATCTAAGGTAAGTCGAACAGAACTAAACAGAGCTAAAAAAAAAAAAGGTTGATTTTAAAATGTTATTTAATCGAGGAAGCTTGGGAGTACTTAAAAAAAAAAAGCAGTGTCTTGTAAGATTTTCTTAATTTATTAAACGTACACTACATTTATAGGGCATTGTTGTAATATAAATTATAATATAGACTGTATTCTAAATATCTTCTGGGGTACCTCCAGCCGTAAATGTCGTAGGGAGGAGGTCGTACAGACTATAAGGTCGTACTAAACATAACATCAAACAGACCAAAAATAAAAATAAATAAATAAAATATACAATAAATAACTAAAAATTAAAATAAACAAATGTAAGCAACATATATCAAAAATTAATGGCGTTGATGACCAGTGTTGTTTTAAGTCATTAAACAATTACAAACTAACAAACTATATTCTAAAGTTTTAATGATTTTATAAATGAAGTACTATAACCGGATGTTTCATAAGTATATTGTAATTTTTTTTGTGCTAAGTAAGATTTAAGCATTGAAAATTTTTGATATTCATTGTTTTAAATACGTCTTATCACTGTTGATAATATATCGATTTCGAAATGATGTTTAGAGGTGTAGTCCCGTTAGAGACGATAGAACGTGTATATAGTCCATAGTTAAACGTCATCTAGATATTGATTTTTTCTTGATATGTTGATTGTGGAAGTTTTTTTATTTGTAAGTGGTATGCTTACGTTCTGTATTCAATCTTTTATATTTTAATTTTAAGGATATTTAAAACGATTTATTCTGGTGGTGCCATATACAAATATATGATCCTGAGTTTAACTTACTTCTTATAGTCGCTAAAATCAGCTCCTTATAAAGTACTTTTGAAAAAACCGAATACTTACTAAGAGAAAAAACAAAGCTTGATGAGGGGTGTCCTTTCGCCACAATGAGGAAGTTGAGCCTTTTTCATAAATGACAAGTCATTAGGCCAGCCTTTGCCCAAGTGAAGGCATCGGGCACTTGGAGATGGTCCCTCTAGATTAAAATATTTATTTTCAGAATAACATTGGATTACCATCATGCATGAAGTATACCAGTTAAAATCACTTTTTTATTTAACGGCTATTTTAAAAGTAACAAATACATTTTTTAAAAAAATAATTATTTATTATGGTTCGATTATTGGAGTTTTTCTGCCCCTCTAGATTTTTTTTTTATACAAATATAATGAAAACTTTTCTAAAATATAGGCATATATGAATTGTGAAATTGAACTTAAAAGTTGTCAAAAACCTGACATAACTGCTTTTTTGAATGAATGCATTATTTTGGCTCGAATGACACTTTTTGTTATTCTGTACAAGCTTCAGTTTTAATGTTCGTGTGTATTCTTTTGTTCACTTTGTTTATGCTTTCGTGTTCTAGAAAGCTTGTAAGAGATCGTCTCAGTGCCAAATAAGGAATTCTAAAATAGTGTCCAAGTTATTTTTTTCTAAAATCTTTTTTTTTTTTAAAGATTCTAAATAAAATTAGGAAAAAAAATTGAATATTTTTTCAAAAATAAATTCCATTAATATAAATAGTATATTCTGATAAATAGAAACTGACGGAGCTAATTCGTTACCATTAACACTAATTATCGCGATGATAATTCTTTTGACCTTATTTTTATGTTTTAAAATATAATCTTGATTTTATTTTCTTATTTTTTATTGGTTGTTCAGAAACTGGAAATTAAATTAAAGGGTACCAAAGGAGAATACAAGCTATCTGAGTGTTCTGTTTTTTTAATCAATAATTAAATTTTAACAGTCCCCTAATTTGCCATTAAAAGATGTATTAATGTCTGTTCTCCAAATCAATTTAAATTCTTCATTACTTTACTAATGACTAATAATTGGCAGTCTAATTTATCGCCCACACATAACCAAAGGTTAGACACCAAATTAAAGATTGTTGCAACAGATCTCACAGAAGACATGACGGCGCTGCTTTACGCATTTCTAATGAAGAAACCGACAATGCTCAACGGAATTAGATTAAAATGTATTTATTTTATTTTATTTTTATTTTTTGGCTCAAGTCCTCCATTGAGGACCTATACAACTCCAGAGTGGGAATGTTAATGTACATTTCTCGGGACCCCCGTGAAATAAATATTGACCAGCCCTGGTGGGAATCGAACCCACAACCTTCTGAACCAAGCGCTCTGGGACCCTCACCCCAGCCCGCTCAGCTATCAGGTCCTCATTAAAGTATATTATATTTTTATATAAAATTTTGAAATTTATATTAAAAAAATATTCATAATTCTCATTTTCTTTCATTAGATCCCGACCTAATCGGAGAAAATAATACTTGATTATTGTCGTCCATTTCACACTTGACATGAAAAAAGAGTAAGCAAGTAGTTTTAAGTCATGGAACGTTTCGATTATACATCAGTAATGTAACACAGAGAACAGTGCTTGAAATGAGAAAAATGAAAAATTATACACTACGTCAGGAGGGTTTCATCTGTGGGTATCTTCAAACGTCCTTAGCACCCATTGGAATATGAAGAAAATAGGCCTACAGGATAGGAATTCCCAAAGAAAAATGAAATATTGATAGAAAAAAATGATATATTTGTAAAATCTGGATTTCAGGAACTATTGGTTGTACAAAAAATTGTTGGGCTTAAATTTTAAAAATTATACTTTTCTTTAAAACGTTTTAGTTGATTTTATCTTTTAAAAAGTCAATAATATATTATTTTAATATATAAAAAATATAGTATTGAAAATACTAAATTTGGTAATGGTAAAATATCAAAAAATTGATTATGGTAAATAATTTTTCTAGCAACTTTGCGTTCGGCACCTGATACCGCTAATTTAGACTATTCGTCCAGCCAACATCACTACTCACCTACAAAACGCAAGGTCTGTGTATATGGTTATTGAACTATTACCTTAGCACCTGAAGATGTGGAAGACAAATTGAACATACAGGATCTTACTGTGTCTTAATCAATATAGAATAGAACAAATTAAAATTTAAAACAGTTAGCTAAAAGCACGTTCATGCGAGTGAATCATGAAGTTGTTTTATATCCTAGGCATGTATTAAATTAGAAAAGGAGTGGGGGTGGGCGTAATTCGCATATTTAGTAGTAAATATTGTACAAGATGTTTACTTCCTGAGAAAGATATGTCACCAGAATATTTATTCTCTAAAAAAGCTGAAAATCATCATGAGTTATAGATCTGTTTTATGTTTAATTTTTCTCCTCTCTGCTAAAAAAAAAAAAAAAAAAAAAAAAACAATAATATTTACTAGTATTAAATACTATTGGATCAGACTTTTGTCAAATTTATAGTTACAGTGAAGCATAGGTTATAATATAAAATGGGAAATATTATTGTTATGATAAATTATAATAGAGAAGGTTGACTGTGAAATTTTTAATTTAATCTGACGAATTGACAAAATAGGGTAATTGGGGACTGAAATCAATGACCTGGGCAGAATAGTCTGCATTAAGTTTTTAAAAATTGATGTGGTTCTAGAATTTTATTAATATTGTTCTCGAGGCTGATTTGGCTGAAAAGTCGGACTTTTTGATGTTTGAGACTAAAATTGGATAAAATTTATTTATTTAAACAATAATGACCAGTCTCTAGAAAGTGTAAACGTTAATCGTATGTAAAATTCCTCTTCATTAGTGTTAAAAACTGAAACCAAATTTTTTCACAAAGTTGCCCTGTCATGGTGTAATTTTAGGCACTAAAGTAATCCCAGTTTGCGAGTCTTAACTCAAAACCTTCATGGGTTTGTTGAGTTTTATTTTTTTTAATATGGTTCAAAGATAAGTAAGTTAGATTTGATAAAAGTTTGATTAAAAATAAACCTATGCCAATTAGTATGAATATTAAAAGAAATTCTTTAATAGTTTAATAAATCTAATGAATTTAAAATATAATGAATCTAAAAGAAAAATAAGAGAATATGGGATAAAAAGTCATGAATATTTGATAACGCTATTTTCTAGAGAAGCCCTACTGCGAAAGTGCCTTCATTGAAAGGGAAAGGTTCTGAAACCGGACTCCATGTCCTGTGACCTTTATGTCGGCCGAGTAAAAAGAAAAAATGACCCATGGTGATAAAATACAGACCGGCCATCTTACCTTCTGACCCACATAAAAATTCAAGGCCTTCTGACTGCAGTACATTGTTCTCAAAGTAGAATTATTTTTTTATTACAGGTCACCCAGACTTTCAAGGCTAAGAAGTTGGGTAAATATTTAAAAAAAATAGTTAATATCTTTATCGTTGTTAGCTTAACTTATGAACTGAACTTTGATGTCCCAGATCTGTAGATTGCTTTAAAAATTCCATTCCCTTGTAATTATGAGCATTTAGGTTTAATTGATTTTTTTTTCGAATACCGGATTTTCGTCTCAACAGAAAGAAAATTCTTTCGAAATGAGTCACATTCTTTTACATAAAGGTTTATAAATGTACCAGGAGTCAAATTCTCGCGGTATATTCGATTAGAAACTAAATAAAACAGTCAAATATCTATTTAAATCTAACTGATCTGACAAAGTGTCAGGTGGAAATTATTTAAAAAGACGTCTCGAATTCGTTTTTATTCTTATGAATTTTTTTAAAATTAATTTCATTGTGAAGGACTGAATACTATACTCTAATCTGTTCTTAAAGAGTGTATAGTGATCCGTATTTCCCCTTTTAAAACAATAAATAAAATTCCGAACTTCAGGAATCTATAGAACAGTTTATACTATAATTTAAAAAAAAAATCAAAACTTTTATTGAACATTGTAAGGACTCCTAAAAAGAAAAATCCAGAATAACTGAAATCATTATAAAAAAAAATATTTCTCAGAACTTAAAATTTTTCGTAACATCCTTTATTACTGAATTCATACAATACATACGTACATAATGGAAATAATAAATATATACTAGCATAATATTGCCAGTATACACTTATTATTTCCATTATGTTTGGATTGTATGAATAAAATAGTAGAGGAGGTTATTTGTAAAATTTTTATTTAGTTTTCGATAAGAATTCCCAACAAATCCAATCAAATCACATTTACTCTTCGTCGTAAACCTGCCGTCCAAATAAACAATATGAGACCAATGTTACAAAACATAAAATCAAATTTTAGGACCAGGCGTTTGATATGTCAAGTGATGGAATGTTGGGATTGCCGGATTTACAAACTCCAAACTCGAACTGGCCGTTTGAAATTCCCAAAATTTTAAAGTTAAACTTTTTGTGCGGATTGCTCATCTTTTGTGTTTTTACCTGGGAATTTTACACATACCTACTCAGTAAAAAATCGTATAAAAATAAACTAATACGTTCGTTTTATGTATAGCTATGAGACTTAAAAGGATCTTACCTTGTAATATTTGACCTGTGTTACAAATTAGAGAATATTTAAGAAAATACTATAATATTATACAAAAAAATTTGAGGGGAAATTATCAGTTCAGAAAAGTAAGGGATATGTATTAAATGAAAACATGAAAATAAATTCAAGGAATTTATGGTCTGAATGAATCACCTTACAAGAAATTAGCCCAGAAGGATCAAGTAATTATTTGCCTAAGTAATTATTACATTTTACTTTAGAACGAGAGATTAAAGCTAAATTTCCGAGCGTTCTCAAAGTCAGAGCCAGAGAGGAAGAAACAAATTGAATAGCGAAAAGGCTTAGATTGGATTTTGTCTCTCGTGAACTCAGTCGCTTTTTGACCTCATTTTTGATCCACCTCTTCTAATATCTGTTATTTTTTTTTAAAGTCTCATCAAGGAGATCAAACGCTTTACTGCATAATTTCGATATTAATGATTAATTTTCAACAGAGATTCGTTACCCTTTATCATCCATTTCCTAGTTACCTTAACCAGAAAATAACTCTGAAAAACCTCCATCAATACTATTTTCAACAAAAATAAAATAAAAGAGAAAAATTTCTTAATATGTTGTAAATTAATTTTGGCTGTATGGTCGGAGCACTTTATCGTATTTAAATTCCGACATTTAGTGACAATGACTCAATATGGACATATAATTTAACTTTGTTTCTGGAAATTTTTCCATATTGTCTTTGTCCAAAACTAGTAAATTCAGATGAATTCAATTATACCACTTAGTGTAACAGATTTTATAATATAATACATAAAGTTGCTTCTAATTTAGGTAGTGCTACGTTTATATTATTTGTTATACCTAATTTCTTATTTTAAAAAAAGAAAAAAAAAGTGAATTAGCTAAGTAAAACATTTTTTAGGAACACCTACTTCAAAGGTACTATCATTATGATAAATGTGGTGTCTGCAGCAATATGGAAATAGTTCTATTTTGTTTTATTTATTTTTTTATTGTGTTTATCCATAAAAAAGAAAAAGATTAATCTATTCAAACAACTTAAAATATATAGAAAATGTAAAAAAATATTTTAAAAAAGTTATATATTTTAATTAAATCAACAATCAGTGATTAAAAACAACATACTATGTAATTTAAAAGAAACAAAACAATATTATCAAACTTGGGCCGCCCATAGCTCAGTGGTTAAGACACAGTCTTACCAATTTGATGTCTATTGGCGGTGCCGGTTCGAATCCGGCCTGGGACGTTGACTTTTTTTATTGAGTGGCGGTCCCACAAAATGAAGAACTTTGATCCCCCAACCATGATTAGGCAGTATAGGACTTCAATGGGAGTCTTGGCTGAAAAAAAAAAAATACCAAACTTATAAGAAACTGTGGTATGGCATTGATCCCTCACATGTTAACTAACCTGAGCTCTTTTCAGTGTAGCCTGTCATACATAGCTGCTAAGAGCTCTCCTATTAGAACTTTTAGATAAACTTAATATTGGTTTTAGAGAGCAGGTACGCTGTCCAAAATATTTTATTCTAATGTGACAGGTTCATTTCATTCTACACTTGTGACAGGTTCCTAAGAAGTGAATGGAAAGTATCTTCCTTTTCTTCGGAGTTACATAGCGGCTAATTAAATTCAGTAATTCTGCTCTACACCGGAAAATGGACCACATTGATACCAGATCAAAGTTACCGTTTGAATGAGCCTTCATACAAAGAAAATCTAGATCGGAGACAGTTTTTACGACTACTTTGTTTCTCAGATTCCTTTACGCAATGTATGACTGCGTCTAACTCTAAGATCAGCTACAGTTCCATTTTATAATATTTTGGTTAATTCGTGGAAAGAAGGCTCCATAACATACCACATTTCATGCAATCTTTTTTATTTATTTTAAAAGGAATATCACTATTTATATTGAATTCAGTCCATTAATACTAAATTATCACTTCAAAAACACTATTAATGTCTTCCTCATTCATAGTTGAAATTTATAAAAAGTGAATCGTTGTCTAAGCTTTAAAGATATATATCATTAAGTAACACTCCCGAGCTCAGACGTCAGCTTCAGCAGAAATGTCATGTGAGCTTGAACCTTATTTCTATGCAAATGAGCCGAGCGGTACCCGTTCTCAGGAAACCAGTCCCGATAAACAACTTTATTTGGTTCGTCTTCAATGCCAAATACTTCTTTGGTCATTAATAGCATCCCTGTACCGTTAAACTAGGAGGGATATTTTTATTTGTAAATTACACTATGACTATTTTATAATCTTTTATTTTAATTGATTACAAGGAAAAACAAAATGTAATTTACAAAATTAATTTACAGAATTTTGAAGGTGTTTGTTTAGGAGAAACTAATATAAAATTAAAAACTAGGGTTGAACTATACATGAATAATTGTAAAAATGTCAAAAATATAAACACCACTGGCACATCATAATATACAATTTAGACATGATTTTAATTTTTCAATTGACATCTGTTCGTCGAATGGTTCCTGAGAACCATTGCCAGGCTGATAAGTATGGACTGTATTACTTATGTATTACTTACGTACCTTTCCGTGTATGTCGTTTCTAAACTTTAAGTAGCAGTATTCCATAAGAATTCATCATTTGTTAATTCCATATTTGGTTAAATATTATAAAATAATTTTACTTTCTTTCTAGCCCGAACCCTTCTTTCCCTGAAATAGGTTTCTCAATCTAAAAACAATTAAGGAATATATGTTTAAAAGAAGGTCTTTTATTCGATGTTCTTGGACATGTTTGGTCACGACATTTACTTTGCCAGTTCCAGTAACAGTCAAATACCACATGTCTGTCCCACAGGTCTTGTTATTTCTCCACTATCGCTCCTCCAGTTCGCCGAGATCTCCTAACTTGTTAAGAAGTCTTTAATTTAAAAAAATGTACTTTAATACTCATATTAGTTTCACGTTTTTCAAAATTATGGTGATTAAGTCAGAATATTCTGGTGTTTTGTGGTTCCCCAAAGGAAAAGAAAGACGAAATTATTTTTAAACGGTTTTAGATTCGGTGTAAGCGTTTTTATTATCTAATAAATAGTGTAAATGCGATTAGTGCTGTCATTTTATTGTTATGTTAGTTCAAAACTTTACTTAATTTATTTTCTCCTAATTAGAGGAAGATAGCGGTCAATAAAGGTATCAAAATAGTAAAAGAAAACTATTTATGGTTAACTAACGTTTCGCTCCACTTTCCAGGGCTTTGCCGGGGCTGATAAGAATGTTGTTCTGTTAGTACAAGAGCCGGAAAGAAAAAAAGGCAGTTATCTCACTCCAATTTTTGATTACTTTAATGAAAATTAGGTATAATTACTAGCCAAATTTATGAGTCTGCCAAGTATAGATAGGGGGAATAAAATATGGCGGTTGTTTCAAAACCTTAAAAAACCATTAATTTTTCATTCGGAGCTCTATATCTTAAAAACTAACAAAACACTAGAAAATCTAAGAGAACATTATTTAAAGAAGAGTAAATTTGCTGAAATATTAGCCCTAAAAGAGCTATTTACGTCCAATAGTTCTCGAGATATAGCTTTTTAAAAAGCCAAATGTCTTTAAAATCTACTGAAAGATTACTAGTTACTCAATTTATTTTGAGAAATCAATATCTCAGAAACTATTTGACGTACAGATGTCTATTAGACCTCAAATTAAAGCTAAAATTTATTATAAAATAGTTAATTATTTTTATCGTTGTGGGAGTAGTAGTTATGATATTTGACAAAATAAACTCACAAAATGTTAATTTCTTGTTGTTCCTATAAAATGTTGGATTTTTGAACAAATATATCTCTAGATCCATAAGACGCACGTATGTCTGCACTCAAAATAAAGGAAATTTAACTTTCTATAAAGTAGTTTATCACACTTATCTTCGTAGGGATAGTAGTTTTTATGATATTCATACATGAATATAAATTTGGCAAATGAAAATTTGTCCGAACAACTACAAATCATTTTGTTTTAGCAAATTTCATTTAAACTATTACTCCTGCGAAGATAAACATCATGAACTACTTTATAGCTCATTAAACTAGCTTTAATTTGAGTGCTAATGGACATCTGTACGTCAAATGGTTTTTGAGATATAAAGTTTTCAAAATAAATTCACTAACTACTGATCTTTCAGTACGGCCCATACACCATTTTTCTGAAACGTTGCTTTTTAATAAACTATATCTTGAAAAATATTTAACGTCATTAACTCTATTAGGCCTCATATTTTAGAAAATTTACTATTCTTTAAATGACGTTCTCTTAGGTTTTCTTGTGTTGTAGCTACTTTTTAAGATATAGAGTTCGGAATGAAAAAAAAATTTTTTATCGCTTTGAAACAGCCGCCATTTTTCACTGTCCCACCTATTCTTGGCAGACTCATCAATTTTGGCTAGTATTTATACTTTTTTAGTTTTCATTAAAGTAATAAAAAAATGGGGTGAGATAACTGGCTTTTTTCTTCTCTTGGGCTCTTGTACTGAGTTACCAACCGAATACTTCATACTGTCAACTATCTTCTTCCAATATTTTCTCCTTATTTCTTCGTGTATATAGTTTGATTATGTCCGTTTTATTTGTGCTTCTATTTATATACTTATAGAGATTCTATTATTTTTACATATTTTTCAATTTTGATATGAATGTGATAATTTATCACTATTATTTATTGCCCAAGGTTAAGGTAGATTGTAATACTTATCACTAAATAAATATTTAGGTAAAAGAAAACAAAAAATTCATCAGTATCATTTTTAATATATTATTCGAAACTTATTTTTTTTGTAGTTAGTAAAGTAATTGTCATATTTGTAAATAAAATGAGAGCTATTGTTAATGATATTTTTTTGAAAGAGGACGGAAGGTCAAAGAAAGAGGGAATTGTGTAATAACGAGGCGTTGCCAGCGGCAAATCCGAAAGTGGATTTATTGTTGGGCGATTGTCCGTCGTTAACCTTTTAATGGCGCTCAGCTCTTATCTGCTCCCTCCGTTCGCTGTTATTTTACTGCTCGGTTTTTTGTTTCAGTCACGTGGAGTGAATGCTATTTTTATCAGGTATCGGTAGCCGTAGCAAGGTGTACAAAGGATTAACCTTTTACTCTGCAGCCAACTTAAAGTACTATTTTTCCCCTTTCTCTTGTCGCGGTTTGTATAATGACTAATTCCCTTCTATATAGCTCTCTGAATTTTTTGTCTGTATACAAAAAGTTCCTTTAAATCTTTTGTACATTTATATTAACTATTATACAAATCACATAAAATGTGTAGAATGATGTAAATTTATTACTTCATTTATGACAGTCCAAAAAAAGGCCGTTTATCTGGTTTATATTTTCTATAATATTCCATGTAGAAAATATTATACTGAATAAGGAAATAATGAAAATTTAAGGAGAGGCAGACAGCAAAAAAAAAAAAAAAAGAAATGTACCAGATATGTTTATTCTAATGTAGAACATTTTGTAGTAGATATATAGTATGTGTACTTTACATGATTAGTTTGAAAACATGATTATTTACATTTCAAAATCTATACCCCGCACTTGTCAGCCAGTTTGTTATAGTAATTATCCGTACTGCTGGTTTTTAGTAGTTGCTTTAATTAAGAAATTTTTTAAAGGATATTAGCAAAATAGTCATAAATCATCAAAAATTAAGGACCGTGTGTTTGTTATCATTTCATTGAAATATTTGTTCATTTTCTTTGTGCGAATGGAACAATGATCGCATGACTAAGAACAATAGCAATGATAAGAACAGTGACTAAGATTTATAAGATACTAAAGAAATATTAATATCATTGTTTTGAAGACAATTCTTGGCTCAATTCCAGCAGATTCATAGAATGCATTTATTCCATAATTTCGAGTATTAATTATTTCGTTATTTAACCATGTTTTCTCAGGATCCTAGTAATTATTGTTGGTCCTGCAGATAATCTATTTATTTGGTTTCGGTAAACAATCAATTTTTTTTCTGCCAGTGTAACAGTTTTCTAATTCTATAATATCTTCATTTTATAAAAATATACGAATAATATATACACAGTGTTTTCAGGGTTGTGTCCTGACTGAAAGATTGTTATTTAAATTTCCTTAATAAAATAATAATTAATTTATTTATTATAATCTCAATAGCTCATTACAATAACAATTTTTAGAGGTGGATATCTTCTAAACAAAGCGTTAACGGAATTAGGTAGATAGTTAATTTTATTTCTATTTTGAGATCCTTAATTTATATTTTTAGTTCGGACACATACCTTTGAAACACTGTGTATGTGTGTGTGTACAATAATATAAAAATAACTACTGTAATAATATTATAACCAACTGTAGCAATAAAAAAAATAAAATATATATTATTTAATTTAAGAGAAGGTGACTATGATACAAACGCCAAGAACCCAGGTTCGAATCCGGCTGTCGCATATAATTATTATCTGTCGCATATAATTATCTCAGTTGCAAGCCTACCTTCTACGCCACAACCCCTGATGAAGACCTGAAACTCAGGTCGAAACGTTGGCATAAAATAAATAAATATGGTTTTGTTTATTTATGTTGTTCTTTGCTGACCGCACCCCCCGACAAACTTCTCCAATAATTATTATCTGTTTTATTGTAGCCGTGAGTCAGTCCTGTAGGTTCTGGAGCCCTACTGGATCTTCCCAATTTCATAAAGTAGGCACCCTTAATTGAATAAAAATCTGGCGTTCAAGTGTGATTCTGTCCAAACCATCGCCTTGCACAACTGTCGACCTACTAACAGGACTTCCTTACAAAGTAGTTCACTCCTGACCGCTCATGGGCTGTAGCGGTACAGATTTAATTTAATATATATAATTTATGCACAAACATATTTTTTTATATAATTGAAATATAAACTAAAAATGTCTTAATTCCATGAGTTGAGGGTATTTTCATTTACAATACCCACATTTATTTATTATTAAGAAATATTTCGAACAATTAAATTTCAAGTTTCTTTTTAGATAGCTAGATGATTCAACCAACATCCGAACGAACAATCAATTCATATGTGAAATAAACACTGAGTAGATTCCTTGCGCCCTCTGGTTTAAATCTAAATGCATTTATTTAATGACAGTATTATTGAAAGATGCAATGCTTATTGATTACGGTCTGCATGGACGAACGTTTTTTTTACACCGAGGATATTTTCCTTTCAAAGTGGCCCAGAAGGCTTAAGCTATAAAAAAGGTGGGTATAGGAACATGACAAAGTGGCTGGCTGGTCGATAATTCATAGTACCTCCACTTACCATCTCTTGATCTGACCTGCATTCAGGCAAGCGGAAAAGAGGCTTGTACCACAATCAAGATTCGGTCTTTGAAAGGATCGAAGTCAACTAATGTGAATAATACCAGCTCCATTTTATTGTCTTACATTACTCTTATCATATAAAACTGAAATTATTGATTTCATTAATTTATTGTTGATCGTGCTTGAAGATTAGTTATTACTAAACGTGTTTTAATTATGAAAAATCATGAAAACGACATGACTCAAAACTTTAAGTATCGAAGATTCTAACTTTGTATTAGAATTAATTTTCTTGCTATCCAATTAAAATATTCATTACAAGTGACGCGGTGAGAGGGGTGCGCTGGGATCTGAAAGTGCCTTGCTCTACCCCTCATGCGTGGGGAATAGATTGGGCTCTGGGATCCTCAGGTCGAGAATTATTATTTTTTTACGTATTATAGATAGTAGTTTAAATGTGATTAGTTCTTTTATTTTATTGTTATGTCAGTTCAAAATTATACTTATTTTATTTTACACTTATTTCTTTATGTACATAATAGATTATGTTTATTTTATTTATCTTTGTATTTATATACATATAAGTATTTTATTAATTAATATATAAATTTATTTTTTAAATTTCGGTATGAATGTGATCATTTATCACTATTACTTATAGCTCATAATTGTGTCAGATTGTAATATTTATCGATATATACAATTAAAAAAATAAAATATTAGAAGTTGATCCATTATGGTATTTTATTAATTCAATTTAGTGTTTTATTAAATAAATTTAACTTTCTGGTGTTGTAAAGGCTACTTAAAAGGCCATTTTATATTTTTTTAGATATGTTAGTAATGCATTTAGTACGTTAAGTATAAATATCATAACAGAATATTGAAAAATAAGTTGTGGGTTCTTCTAGTATTTATTATAAAATCATAGGAGATAATTACTACTTATTAGTACCTTTCCTAATGGTGATCGAATAAGATTCAACTCTTAGTCATTTGCGCCTAGATTTTGAGGTTAATGAAATTAATTGCTTCTAAATTAACATTCGTTCGATATAGAAAATGAGGCATAAAAAATATTTTAGGGATAAATATGACTAACATAAAACTTCCCCAAAATTTGGGTCAGGGCCATGACGAATTTAGAACAGTTGCTCTCTTAATTGGAACCTGTTATTCCTTAGTCTGGCGGCCCTCCTTACCTGAATATTGCTTCCTCTTCGAAGAGATCAGACAGGACAAGGTCTTTACAACAGAACAGTGTTACTCAAACTTTCGAAATATGTGTACCATATCTATAATATTCTAACACTGAGTACCCCACATGGAACAGAAAAAAAAATAGAATTAAATGTCTGCTAACGGATAGCTCTCTCCAATGGACAGCACTCGAAGAATCTTTTTTTAAATGGCCAGGAAGTTTAAGAATTTTGTCCCTTTATCAACAAATACCCCTTTAACGAACGCTAACAGCTAAATTGTCGGTCATAATCAAGGAATAAATTTAAATAAATATAGCTATAATTAAATATTAAAAAAAAAATAGGCCGAATTAGGTCTTACTTTTCTGTTTCAGAATCTTAAATAATAATGATTTTTTGTTTTTAACTTTTACATGAATGTAAAATCCAACCATATCACTAAATAATGTAATGGATTATATAGTTGGAAAAGTATCTACCGAACTTGTGACAGACAGTTTCATATAACAGTTCATACAACAGTTTCCATAGTTAATAGTTGGAAAATTTAAGGAAGTTTGAAATTACACGTATCTGCCTACAGTAATTAAAAGAGCAGAAACAGCTGCTAGTAGTGGGCTGTCAGTGAACGGATTGGTAAGCATTTTTACCTGCTTAGTATTGTATCCTAGCTGAAATTGCCGTAGGAATTTTAAAATCGGGTTTCTGAATATAAATAGAAATAATAAAAAAAGAAAATATTGTAATATAATAAAAAATGTTAGTAGCCCGCTTTTAGGGTAAATGAGGCGTGGAGATAAAAAAGGGAATACATCAATTTTTATATTTAGAATGTTTTCCATTAATTTGTGTATTTTTTAACATAGCACTTTTGTTATAAAAAGATTTCTCATTATAAAATATAGGAAATCATGGTGCAGGAGTATCCCAGGACGTTATAGAAGCTTTATTTTATTATCGGATATTCTAAATAGTTTTCAGGACCGTAGGAAAGGGGGGCAATGGGAGCAACTTGCGTCAGGGCCCAATTCTCTGTAAATATAATATAAATGTAATTGTATATTTAAAATAAATTATATTTATGTAACTTATAAATTTTGGTCTATTTTACTTATATTGTTTTATGTTTGTTACATTATACTTATATGAAAAGTGATTATCAAAGTTATAAAATCTGATGAAATCAAATATTGTTGGTCTAAGTAACTTCTTCTTCTTCTGCCAATTATATGAAGGGGGCTATCCAAAGTTTCGGAACGTGAAAATCTTTCATACTCCTTCGTATGCCCAGATATATACGAGGCATCTTTATGGATGTTTTTCTAATGTAATGAAATATAAAAGTAATTTCATTTATACTTAAGTAATGTATTTCACATACTTTATTTCCTTTTAGCGTTCAAGGAATTAGCTTCCATTTTAAAAAACGTTTGTGGAAATGTGCCCCTTGTTTTTATCTGTTCTTTATTTAATAATTTTCTTGTCAATAAACATTTTTTTTTTATTTACAAGGACCCTAATGTCCATTCTTGGTTCTTCTTGTCTATGAAATTATCATTTGGAAACTTAATTGTAATTTATATTTGGTAGAAACACTTTGCGATTGGGCACCTCCCCGCACAAATAATTTATGGTCAATAAATACTTCATCTTCAACTAGATACAATCAAAAAAGAACTTTCATGTTTGTACTACGACAAGTTTACTTATTTGTTAAATTTTGTAGTCCTTTAATAGCACCCCAAACTCTCCAATCCCCTATCACAACCCTTGAAGAATGGTGGATTAAAATAAATTCTAACAAATCACCTTTTCACCTCTTCATCGTAAACCTATCATCAGCCCTACAGTAGTATTCTTTAATAATTTACTCCTATCGAACAGATCCGCTGCCTTGGACTGCTTCTGGACTAACGACTAATTTGGAATCCTCACATTCACAAGGATTGAACAGACAGAAAACTAAATCTCGATTCCGATTATTACAATACTTACTAGATAAACGGTCTAAATTTTCAATCCATCACAAAAGACTGATCCACATGGCTATCTGGACATACGGAGTTTAGCTTTGGGTCTCCACTAAACCTTTGAATTCCTCTCGTATCCAATCCTTACAATCCTTCGTAAAATTCTTAATGCTCCCTATTTTTTTTTTTACAAATAAAATCATCCATAAAGACCTTAATGTTCTTAGTTTCTCTACATTACTTTATCATACCATAAAGATCTTACCTTAAATGTACTTGATGTATTTCATGTACAGTTGTAAATGTAAATAATTAAATTAAAAAAAATATGTATTTAATGACACATCAAATTTCATTTTCACTGTTCGTTATCAATCTGTAATTTTCAAGCGCATGAGGACGGACATTTATTTGACGAAATTCCAAATCTCCAATTTTTAAAAACTTATCTGTAACGTGAAAATGCAATTGATATTACTTTACGTTTCTCATTGTTATGTTTTATTTTCAATACATCTGAATTGTAAAAAAAGTACGATTATCCGAATTCCTAATATTAAAAGCTATTATACCTTTGTTCGACAGATCCGTTAGGTAGGAATGAAACGATCGTGATGGTCCATTTGGGAAATTGGAAATGAATAATCCAAGTGTTTTATCCCTACCTAATCCATTAGGGGCACTCATTGAAAGGTATGGAAACGTTATAAGATCCAATAGTCACCATTATTTATTTAGGTAGTAGCAATATTTCAGTAATGTAGGCCAGATTTCACTAGATCAGTTTTTATCTCTGAGTTTAAAATTAAATTGTTTCCACAGATTGAAAAGTTTTTAATTAAAGGGAACGAGCGAAACTCTTGATTAATCTGACATTGGGTATGTATATATATATATATATATATATACTTATAAATTTTATATTAGACTTTAATTAGACCAGACCATCTTTGCATTCCTAAAATGAAGGTGAACTTGAAATGAAAAATTTCGTCCTTGAAAGAAGATAGACCATATGAAGTAGATTGGAGGAAGATAGTTGATCATATGAAGTAGATTGGAGGAAGATAGTTGATCATATGACGTAGATTGTAGGAGGATAGTCCGGGTGGCGGTCAATTAAAGTAAAACATAGTAAAAGAAAACTATTTATTATAAACCAATGTTTCGCCTTACTTTTCCATTTAGCCCTGACGAAGTCCAGCAAAGTGGGGCAAAACGTTGATTAACTATAAATAGTTTTCTTTTACTATTTTGCTACCTTTATTGACTGCCACCCGGACCATCGTCCTACAATGAAAAATTCGTTCTAGTTTTTAAACAGATGTTAACTCATTGATTAGATTAGATTTTTATTCAGGGCGATCAGCATCTAGGTTATTACACCCTCTTTACTTTATTTATCTTCCTGTCTTTGACATTTGATAGTTGAATGTAGACTATTTCCTTTTTACACTGGTCGGTATTGGTGGATTTTATATTTAAGTATAAAGCTGAGTTTCTTTCAGAAATTTTATTATTTTTTCTATGGATTCTGCTGAGTCATTAAGGTCTAATTCTCTTGTACGAGGAATCTTATTATTTTCGAAGGCTGGACGATATGATGAGCATTCTTGAATTATATGCTTTATCCATAATGGGGACTGACAGGTTTGGCATATAGGCTGGTCTTGTTTTGTGATTAAGTGGAAGTGTGTTAATTTGGAATGTCCTATTTTAACTCTTGCAACAACCACTTCTTCTCTTGTTTCCCCTTATCTTGTCCACTTTTGTGTGTTTTTTTTAAACATTTTTTAGTTTATTGGTGAGTGGTACGTCAGCCCACATTGAATTCCAACTTTTTCGGATTCTGTCCCTTAAAAATGCCTTTATGTCTTTCGGCTCTTTGGGAGTGGTTGAACGTTCATTGTACCAGCCTCTTTAGCCGCTTTATCCGCTGCCTCATTTCCAGCTATTCCTGGGTGCTCTGGAGTCCAGAGAAAGGAGACACTTTTTTTAAGATGTTTGAGCATGCCTATAGAGTTGTGAATTTTGTCTATCGTAGGTCCGCTTTGATTGAAGTTTGATAGACTCTGGAGTGCAGACATTGAATTAGCTCATTGTTGAATTAGCTATTGTTAGCTCATATAAAATTTGGCTACTTTTTAATTGTTTCTTCACATTTGAGGTACGATTGTGTTCAAGATTTTATTTCATTTTATTTTTTAAAATTATTTACCTGAGTTGTAAATAATTTTCTTATTTTATATTATTTAACTCAGATACCCGCCTATGTTTATTTTGGTGTGTATGATTTTCTTTTTATCCATTTTAGTTTATACTTAATTATTTTATTATATTTATTTTTATCATTTATTAGCTTTTCATTTTAGTTAATATTTTTTTATCGGTTCATTGGGGCGAAAAGGCGCATAAATGTGCATTATTTTTAATTTGGAATCATTAAAACAATTTTTTTTCAAATCGGTAACCACCCTCAAGGTGCCTTACCCTTTTCCGACAGGAGTGGCTGCGATAATTACAGAATAAATTCTAGGGTGTTATTAAAACCACTCATTAATGCACACAGTTCCACACAATAGTTACACGTACACAAAACGTTTATATCGTTTGTCATAATCGGTGCAAATTTCTATAGACATGACGATATTGAGTTTTTATTGAATTTTTTTTTGTTTACACGAACTAGGAAATTTCGGTTTAAGGGGATTGATGACAAACAAAGTGCAACAGGTTTATTGACCAAGAAGGTGTAAATAATCATTTTTTACGTCTGTAATCACTTTTTATTTGTGAGTGATTTAAAAAAAAAAGTAATTTTTTAATCCTAGTTTTCAGCAAAAGTTTCATTTCCAAAAAAAAAAAAAGGATGGTGAATATCCTTATGTTATCTCTTAGTTAAAATCATTATTTAAAAAAATATTTATATTACTTATTTTTTATTTTCGCCTGGCTATGGGAAAATGTTGATCTGGGAAACACTTTTCTTTTTGAGATTTCTCTGTCGCCGGCATAAGATTTTTTTGAAAAGTTCAGGTATTGTCCTCTGGTATTATCAGGTGTTGTTGGGCAAATGTTTCAAATGTGATGTAAGACATTTGCTTCCTAGGGGTTTTAGTGGGGTGGGTCCGGCCGGAAAAGATCGTCTTCTAATATTTGTTGTGTTACAATCTCTGCTAGTTTTAGATTAGAAATGGAATATGTATACTAAAAGACATATTAGAATACTTTTCCATTTTTTGGATTATGTATGTAGTAATAACGTCATTAAAGGTTTATGACGGATATGAAGAAAACAAAAGCAGGTATTGTCACAATCTAAAATAGGAGAAATTGTAACAAATATTATAAGACAATCATTTCTAGCCGGACCCGCCTTACTAAATCCCCATGTTTTTTTATCACATTTGAAAAATTTACTCAAAACGGGAGGATACTTAAATATTTAAATCGAACAATATTTAAAAAGCGTGTAAAATTTGAACTCGGCTTGAATTATTATTTTTTAAATTTAATATAGATGTTTATTACTTTTTAGAAATCAATTATAAATCATTGATTATTTCTATTTATTCTTTTTGTGTGTAGGTAAACAATTTGTATATGTCTCGAGATTACTGTATAGTTGATCCCCTCCGTCCTCGATTTTACGTTCTTTGTGTTTAGTCAATTTATTATTCATTTTAATGGTATAATTGAGCATTACTCTTGTTATTTGGAGTTCAAACTTTGCCCCAATTTTTTCTTATTCAACTTTTGTAAAATTCATCGACAACATGGATGGAAACAGGTATTTGGGTTAAAGTACTTCTTCTTAGAAAGAAATTATAAATCTGCTTGTATGAGACGAAACGATAAGTTGCAGCTGCCTATTGAGCATTTAAATTAGCATGTTTAAATAAATCAGCTCCTTCATCGAGCGGGTTACAACATGTTACGAAATCAGAAGTAATGAATGCTGTCTCACTTTTCGGTTCGCGTGGGTTGTGGGTCTATGTGCTACAGATGTATGATAATATCAGCTAAGAGCATTTTGTTCTCCTTGCATCTATTTGCATCGTACAAATACATTGCATTAATGTGTATGTGTAGAAATTACAGCAAATATGTAGTTACACAGACATGTGATATATGTTCATGCCCATTACAGCAAATACCTTGTGCGTAAGTAAATGTTCGTAGCATGTACATGTTTATTTTTCCTTACACATTATTTGAACGAACGTTCCTTTGTATTTAGATCTTTAGGAAACTTTATTTTGCGCTATTACAAATAAAATATATGTTGGTGGATGTCCGTGGAACTACTCAATACGCTTGCTGAGAAAGTGGAAATGAACTTGTTCAAATGTAGTAGTATTTTACAACATATCTTTTGATTTTGAGAAAAATTTAGTTTGGAATTAAAGGAAATAACAAAAAAAAGCTTAAATTATTAAATATCAATCTTCACGTTTTGATTCAGTAAAAAATTGCGTCATCAATCAAAGGGACTCACATAAAATAAATAAATTTATTTTCTGGAAATTAATTTTTTCACTTCTTAATTCCTTTTTTTACACCTGAACAACATTTGGGGCTCTTTGGCCCATTATCCAGTTCCTCAAATAGTTAAATATATAATCATTATTAACTAATATGAAAATGGTGAATGAATAATCTTCCTTGTTTAAATTATATTAGTTTTTACAGGGACTACAACGTTTCGGGGTTATCCCCTATCTTCAGGTTGCTGGAAACAAATTCTCAAAATTAACACATGCTTACAACATTAATCCTATATCACATTATTTATTAAACTATTTACATGATTAACATTTCTATGTAATTTATAAATTACTCCTTATTAGTCACATCAAGCTAATATTAACATATTATTGTCAATAAATGAAACTTACTATAATAATCAACTATTGCATTTTATAAAACAAGAATAATAACCTTCCTGAAGGTTATCTTTAACTATGATAATAACTAGATAGAACTGTAACAATGATCTCCTACCCCTATTACTACAAAGATGAACAATCTAACTACATTTAAGACATATCATATAAAAAACAAATTTTATATAATAATAATTCAAGAAAATATTAAAGAAATCTAAATTCTATAACTATTTTACAACCCTAAATTATTAATTTATTTGCAATAATCATATTATGTGTGCATAAAGTCTTGTTGTCTGTTTTAAAATTGATTGCTTTGTCTATGTTTTTAGTGATGTATACTGCTTCTGTTATTTTTCTATTTTTACTATGATTCACTGTGTCTAATATTTCTGGATTATTAAAATCAAAGTCACGTTTATATTTTATATTATGTTTAATACGTTTTTACAATTATTCCTATGTTGATCAACTCTTGTTTGATGTACACACCTTCACAATTCTGGCAATTATTTTTGTAAATAACATTTAGTCTATCTTTATAGTCAATTTTGTCTTTCATATTATTAAGAAAACTACCTAGTTTATTATTATTGTATAAGCCCTACTTCAGGTTATGATGGTCGCATTCTTTAAATTTCTTTTTAATTTGATCGGTTAATCCTGGAATAAAGTTTAATTTAAAATAATGATAATTATTAATCTTAACCACTTATTTTTCCTTTTCGTTCTGTAAGCTATCTTTGTCTGTTTTATTACTTTGTATATTTTTATTTTTATAAAAATCCGTGATAATACCTTGATTAGGTTTTTTTTTAAATTACTCACATTTTTGCTGTTTATATTAATCTTTTCATTGTTTATTCTGTCCAAAGAGCAACATTAAAGGAACAAAAGAATGTATTTACCGATTATACAAAAAAAATAATAAAGAACGTCAAAAGAATAAAACAAAATTTAAAATAAAATATTTCTTAAATGTGCTATTAAAAAGAAACCTTTAGTAATAAAAAAAATTAAACATTATAAAATTAACAAAAAAAAAAAAATTTATGATTTGGAGCCTTGAACTCACGATATCGCCGGGTACAGGTCACCGAGCGATCTCTACTTCCGTTTCGCCTTCGATGCCACTACGTCCCACTGAGGGTTGAGACCTAATGCTTATACTATCTGTAACCAACTGTCTCTGGGGACTTGATCCCTAAAAGTTACTTAAACTGAGACTGAGTGTTGAACTTGAGGACTTGGGCCCTATAACTGTACACAAGGAATTGGTCCCTAGAACTTTCTAGGATCAATGGATAATAATAGGAAAGTCAAGTGGCTAGGGCATTAAAGGTTCATGTTCAAGCAAATATTTACTTCCCTCACCTGGTAACATATGATAACAAACAGTAACACTAAGCCTTTGCGAACCGGTAGAAAACAGAAGTCCGTCAAGCCAATTTCGATCAGCGGAGGATTCTATCTGAGCTTGTTTCTGGAAAGCACCGAAACACGAAGGCGATGTTCTCAGAAGATGGCAGATCATAGTAATAAGAATGATAGCGGTAAAAATTCAATTAAATGTTTGTTAATCGAAATGTCATGATGTGTGTGATATGCAACCTCAATTAAACCCGTGGAGTCGGAAGGGAATGTAAGGAAATATATGTAAATCCCTAGAACTGGTTGTCCTTCCAAAATAATCATGATCTAACAAGGAATAGGTTATTGAATGAAACATCTCCCAAATTTGGCTATAACAGAAAATAAACTGGATTTGATTTCTCATACCTGCGGTCAGCTATGTAGGTAAAATTATTTGGGTGGTTATTATTATTATGTATTTCCGGCATGGTAATTCAGGGAATATGATATGGATACTTGTAGAGCCCTAGATTGTTTAGCCCACTTTATTGAAGAGATATCTATTCAATAGCGTTCCGAGATCCTTGACGTGTTTGTCTTTCTTGACCCCAGGACCTCAGAGCAGTGGAAGGATAGGGCGCAAGGTCTACTATTTAGATAGCCTCAGCTGGAATAACATTTATTTTATTATTATTTATCTTTTATTTACCGTAAGTCATAAAATTCTCTATTAAAAATGATTAACCCAGTACCCTTATTTTTGAAGTAAATTAAATTAATTTAATTTATCAAAATTCTCATTACCAATTATGATTAAATATTACTTATTCAGTAATATTATTATCATTTTTCATGTTGAACAAGTTTATTCAATTTTTGCCGTTTTATAAACCCTATGATTTAGACAGCTTCTTTCGAAAAAAAAAAGCATCTTCTTTTATCCCCCTCCAATGTATATAAATATACCTGTGTGAGTGTGTTTATATACCAACACTGTGGAACAAAATCTAATTTAAGGAATTAATCTTCCTATATGGTATATGTTATTTCATATATATTTTTTTTATGGAGAGACATACATAAAATTTCTATTGAGTCTATTAAATCCACAAAATATCTGAAATATTTTGCAAGATACCTTCACTAAACCAAAAATTATGAACAAAAAGCAAAATAGCTTCAAGAACTTGATGGCTTAAAATAATATGATGACATGTTAAAATGACATAAATTTTAGCAAAGTATATACTGATAAACGAAATTTTTTTTTTGGTCTGTTTTTTTCTGATTTATTACTGCAGTTGTAAAGTTTCCTTTTAAAAACGCATATTTTAATATATTCATGTAGGTATTAATAATTTTCCAATGATTTACATTTTTTACCCCCTGTTGTAGCGCGGGTTTGTTGCAAAAAAACACAGATTTTTTTGTTGGATGTTAACACTCTTCCCATGTGCAAGAGATCTAACACTCATTTCTTCCCCCTCCCTCGTATTTAAATTTACAGTAATCTTTCGTTCGAAACATTTTTAATTAACTCCGTTATTAATTTCTAATTAAATAATTCTAATCTACTCCGCTTAACTTTCTCTACATTGTCTTTTCTACCAAGATACAGTTTTTTTTTTCAAGGAGTTATCTTTTTTTTTGTAAATTAACAATAAATTGGTATTCACGAGTTCCTACTAAACTTCCTAAAAGTTAATTTTCAAACTTTAAAATATTGTTCCTGCAACCTCAGTCACACCTGTAAGAGTTTCCACTGAAGAGGGAGTGATAATTACAGAGAATAAAAGCCGTTCGAGTCCATTCATATGCAAATGAAACCTGAGATGCAAATTTTTTTAAAAACTAATTTTTGGTGGCTAGATTGAATTAATTTTAAACACTTTGATTTATGGATATTTCTACTCTCTTATTCCATGAATATTTTTTTACTCGCTCTACTGTTAAAAATTTTCATTCACAAAGATGACCACTTTTAAGTGCATTTTATAGTGATAAATGAAACGTGGTGAGGGTAAGTGCCAAGAAATAATTTATAGAAAATTAAAAATCATTTAAATATTATTGTCTCATTTACTCAAAACCGTAAACCATTGTTTTTAAAATTAAATTTTAATAAGTGTAATATTAAATATATAAAATTGTAAAAACGTATTTTTTTTTTATTGAAAATTAACAAAAAAAAGAACTAAGTTCGGATTAGTTTTACACAAAATAGTTGAGTGGTTTTGAACATTTATAATTTATTTTAAATATAAATTCTTCTTCACTTTGGTATGTACTGTAACATAGCACTGATGTCCTTTATCACCTTGGAATAGCATTATTTCTATAAGACTTGTAATTTCAGCTTATATATTATAAAACATTTTTACGTCCTGTAGGAAAACGCAGCACGTTTAAAAAAACAATAAAGTATTAAAGATTTTCTTGAAAATAAGATTCCTATAAATTGTCCTTTCAGCAAAACAGCCTGACGCACGGCTCACGGAAGGATCGTTAAACATTTAACGTCCAATTTTCATCGATGCCAGGTTAAAGACTAAAGGCTATAAAACCATGAAAACGCCTTATCTCTTATGAAGAAACTATAACATCATTAACTCCCACGAATCATCGTTATTTAATGAGACCAGTTTTCTATGTGTCATTGACTAAGTTACATTGGTTAAAAAATTAAATCTAACAAAACATGGATAGTTTCAAATTTACTATGCCAATGATGGCAAGGTGCGGACATCAAATAAAAAAAATATATATCGTTTCATTGCATTTTGCATCGGCAAAACATTGCGCAGTACCCACCATTTTTAAGATATTGTATATAGGGTCAACCGTATTCGAGTAAATGCAATGCGTATTGTGAATTTCGGCAGACGTTAACTCTAGTAGAGGGAACACGTAGTATGTGATCTGTCGCACTTCTAGCAAAGGTTTGGTGTAAGGATAAAACATAAATTTATTTTTATTTTTATTTATTTATTGATATTTACAACTGTATAAAAAATACAACAAGTAAATTTGATCACAATGACATAATGATATGATACAGTATGTAGAGAAACTACCCAGGAGTAGAACTCTAAAAACAGTTTACAATATAAGGTCCCGAGGCCATCTTCTTTTCAGGTGCCTCGGAGGATTGCCAGGAATGGAGGAGGAAGCAAGGTTAGAAACTAGTGGGTTTGGGAGTTTATTATGGAAGGAATAATATCGGGTTCGGGCTAGATCGGTTACATAAGGAAGATTTAGGTCTTTATAGATGGTTTTATTATTAAAAAACATAAATTAATCAATAAACGTACCGATACAGTAAAATAAAAGTGTTTATTGCTAAACAATAATAAATAGGAGGTTAACAATACATAGTTT
This sequence comes from Halyomorpha halys, assembly GCF_000696795.3. Classification (NCBI taxonomy): domain Eukaryota; kingdom Metazoa; phylum Arthropoda; class Insecta; order Hemiptera; family Pentatomidae; genus Halyomorpha; species Halyomorpha halys. The sequence goes on along the minus strand of NW_027115723.1, from coordinate 507,952 downwards.
TCTTTTACTATTTTGATAACTTTATTGACCACCACCCGGAGAAATCTTCCTACAATCTACTTCATACGGTCAACTATCTTCTTTCAGTATAAATTGATATAGTAAATAAAAAACTTTTATATTTACGATGAAATATTTTATGAGCACCAAGGGAAACTGCACCTATTTTGCAGATACGTCACATTTTCGTACATGAAAAATAAAATACACTCAAACTATTAGAAATAGCTGTATTGAAAATAAAAATAATAATTTTACTGTTACAGTTCAAATGTGTTACATCTCGAAAAATGGTTGTTTTGAGAAATCCATGTAATCTCAGCAATAAGGGTGAGATCTATACAGTTCAAAACTATAATATATTGAAATATTTTTAAAATATAGATTTTATGACATATTATATTATATTAGACTTTATAACATACTATGAGACGTATTGGAAGATCCTAGATTGACCGTGTGTAGTATATAAAAGGAAAGACCATCTTTTAAATATTAGGGGGGAAAACTCAGATAGTAATTAAACTATGTTGGTTCACATCATTTCGCCCAATATGCAGTGCTTCATCAATTTTTACAGTTTTTTTTTATTTACTTCCATTAAGTAAGCCCTGATGGAACCTTGCAATGTGGGACGAAACGTTGGCTCGTATTAAACAGTTTAATTACTACTTGAGTTATTAGTTTTTTACTGCACCATGACCAATCTTCTTTTTATAGACATTTGTTTTACTCTTATTCTGTGTAAATCTTAACCTTATTACTACATGTATATCTCAAAATAATCATTTTTTGAGATGTTACTGTGTTGAGCTAGGGCAGGGGTGTGGCTACCCTTATCACTAACTAATTTAAAATCGGCCTCCAGTGGTAAAAAGGTTCTTCAGGCTTGTGCAATGCAGTTGGTTCTCACTGATCCAGTAAGGACGTCTTGAAATATAATAAAATATTTTTATATTTTTCACTATTATGAGCTCAAATTGTTTCACAACCTTCATAGGAACTCAATGAATAATTTGAGCTATCAAATTTAAAAATATATTGTTTTAAAAATCGTTATATGCCCACTAATAAACTGGTTATGACAAACCCTTACCAACCAAATTGCACCTTTTTTATCTCCGTCATAGTCTGATAAAAAAAATATTTGTGCTCATCATAGTTTGATAAAAAAAAATTTCATTATATTAAATATTAAGTGAATACCTTGTACTGTATAAAAAAATAATATGTTAGATAAATCTATGTGCCTACTATATTTTGTGATAAAAATTGACGGGAATAAATCTGTATTTGTACTGCTTAATCTTTGGAATAAAGAAACTCTGTTCGACGGCGAGAATCTCTGCCTGTCACTCCATCAATTGTAAGACTGTCATAACAAAAACTGTTTCACTCACAACAGGTCCCACTTCTATTCCTTCTGAAGTTTCTTACGTTTGTTCGGTTTTACTCGCTAGAAGACATTTTGCTGAAGTACGTCAATAATATTACAAAGATGTTTTAAGTTGGCATTTTTATTATTGTTAGTACATTGCCATAAAAGAAATTTTAATATTTTATGATTTAGTCGAATTATTAAAAGGGAACTCATGTATTAGAATTATTTTACAAGAAGCTTTAACGAAGATATGGCTAACCATTTAAATTGAATAAGCAACTAAAGTTGAACTTATCGATGGATAACAGTCGAATTAGTTACATGATAAATTTGAATAAATTTTTGAAATGTTTTAACCTAAAGATGAATAGCTGAGTTCTTGAACATTAAACCTATCATTTATGTCCCTAGTGTGTTGATGAATAGTTTTTGAAAAATAGTCCATACTATTAGTGAAGCAATACATTAAACTGAGAATTAAAAACTTAATTGACACCCCCCTTTTTTTATTTTTTGAATTTTGAGAATTTATAAATGAAACTTGTCAGGTTTTGGTTACGGTAAATGAAATTTCTTATTTAAATTAATCGTACTGGATCATTTGTACACTTGTTCTAAACTTTCTCGGACGAGTCGTTCGTTTCATCTTTATTTGGAAGTCGTACGATTGAAAATGTGTATCTTGCATTACAAATACTTTTAGGATCGACTTTAAATTTTTATTATTTTATTTTATTGTGGTTTTTCTTTTCTAGGAAGTTAATTATATATATTTTTTAATATGCTGAGGTTAAGAAAACTTCCTATTAGAACATATTATTATTATATATATATTGTATAACGTTTCGGAATTTACCCTATACTCATGTACTATGCATCCTAAAATTGTAACACATAATTTAAGCTTATCAATAATTTTTTAACAATGTTATATGTATACAATTACAAATCTTATAATCTATATTTACCTTATATTTGTTAATTATATCAAATTCTTTAATGAATTTTTGTCAAATTTAAACAAAACAATTTAACAATCACATTATTTAAATAATGTCCTTCACTACTGATGCATTCCATTCATCCATGTAGCACAAACCTATGTACTATACTAGGCATTACCTCTTTGGACATGCTGTTTTTTACCTCCTTATTGATATATCTGTATTTAATATAGTTTGCTATTTAAGTTTAAAATGTTCTAATTGGTTGTTTTCTTCACCACAGCATATTAAAAAATATTTTATTTAGGTTATATGATAATAAGCAGGCTGTTCCCGACTAATTGTAATAAGGAATTGTAAAAAATATATATATACATAATAAATTAATTTTACCATTTTGGGTGTCATCCTTGACCTGATGCTAGCTCGCCACTGCGTTAAGAAGATCAAGCAGATCAGGAGCAAGTCTTATAGGCTTAATCACCTGCTAACTTCTAATCTTTCTCTCCGCCTCAAATTAATGATCTACAAAAGTGTGCTGAGGCCAGCCCTACTCTACGGACCACCTTTGCTAACAAACATTGCATCTTCAACGGCCAAGAGGCTCCAACAGTTTCAGAGCGGTATACTCAGACGTATATGAGACATACTTAACTTCAAAGAGCAATTTTTTACAGCCTTCAGTACAGTACGAACCCATTGTTTAGGACACTGACGCTGACAGGACGGCCACAAAGGTGGCAGACACACAAACAGACTCAGACTCGACTGAGTACAATTATTTGAATCAACAAACCTGTGGTGAGCCCCAAAGAGGCTAGCATAAACCCATTTTAATCATGACTTCATCCCCACGCACCCACGGGGCTAAAAAATTACCATTTAAATACTAATACATCACTATTCACTATAAAACATTTCCACTCTAGGAAGCGTAGCAGTTTAACGAGATTAGGGTTCATGCTAAAAAAATCCAGTTTAAAACAGGCTTGCCACACCCAGAGTGAAAATCGTGGTTTTGACAGGCGCTTTCTGGAACTACCCAACCCTTAAATTAGTAATTTACATTTTTATTTTTATTTAATACAAGATCGGCTTGGTGGACCTTACATGGTTAGTATAACAGTTAAATTTCTTACTTTTTTTTTTTTTATAACAATTGATTGTATTGGGGTCTCGTACAAAAGTAACCCCTAACTATTTACAATGTTAGAAGAAAGAAAGCAAAAAATGAAGTAACGATTCTTGAGAAGGGAGAAAAAGAAAGGTTAATCACAAAAATAATGACATCTATGGATATAACAAAATAAATAATTGGCTTCTAATGAAAAAAAAATTAAGACAAAGGCGAAGAGAAAAAATAAAATTGTAGTAATGTCAATAATACAATTGTGTTGATAAATATAGAACCTATATATACTATATATAACAGAATGTCCTGCAGCAGCCTAGGCTTCAGTCTTCTGGATGAGGTTGGGTTTCCCAAGTTGTGAGTTACTGCTTGTTTAACTGTTGGCAACTGGGAGTGGAACTTTATGAACCGTTTTTTAAATATAATCTATTTATTTCATTTGTAATTCACGATGCAATTGGCTATTTCTTAAAAACAAGGAGCGTCCACTCTACCATAAAATTTAATCAAATCCGGCCGGAAACATGAATCTGCTACAGAGATGTATTCGGATGGAACATACACGACTCACCAACTATCATCCCATAAAGAAGGAAGGATGAACCGATGTGTTGCTGCTGCTGAAGTGTTCTCGCTGTTGGGCACATTCTTACTGGGTTGCTCTGGAGTCTCACCGATTCTTTTTATGTGTACAGGAAATGATCAGAGAATTCTCCACAACAGTAATAAGTTTGTTGAAGTGTAATTTGTAATTGTTAACATGTAATGGTAATTGTGATTGTAAATTTCCCACTTTGTAATTTCAACTGTCATTGTATGTCATGTATGTATGTAAATTTCTCATCTTGTAATTTCAATTGTATTTGTATTTCTACTGTTTGAACATGCCAATTGTAATCGAATTTGTAAATCAAGTGTAAATGGCCCGAGTGGTCGAAACACTTAAATTAATAAAAAAAAAAAAAAAAAAAAGCTGTACATAAATAGTGGTGTGAGTATTTAAAAAAAAAAAAAAAGAATTGTTTAATGTAGCCTAATGTAGAACAAACATTTTTTAATGCCTGCCCACAATCAATTTATAAGGTATCGTGGTGTGATGTATTCAAATTTCAAGGTTAATTAATTTTTTTTTTTAACTCACATATCCACTACAAGAAACATGTGTTTTTTATGTTTATTCAAATACAGATTTACTTACCCTAATTGTAAAATTAAAAGAACGACCTTAACTAATAAAGGCCCTATTCTAACTTATCCTAATTATATTTATGTACTTATTACTAACTTATAATCTAACCTACAATTAAAATACATACAATTGTTATCTATGTCCAAAGGTTTAGTACTTGCACTCAGCTGGTCGTGGCAGAGAGAGAGAAAGATCACTTCTCAATACACAGTTTTTAAACATAACTCAGCTCACAGAGAAACCAAACAATACACTAGCTTTACATCAATGTCCATTCATTAAAAAAACAACCGACGATAGAACATATGATTCTTCTCTCCCTCTCTGCCCGATACCTCCAATTCTGCCATCACCAATTCTTCTGTCTCGTCTATTACAGTGGGACTTATTTATTTACAATAAATTACAACTATAACAATTACAATTATGGAGATAAAATTAACTATATGGTGACAAAATATAATAGTGAAATTTTAATTATAAAGTTATTTGACAATGGAGTCCTTCTGGAAGAAATTTTAAATGAAATCCCTTGTCATTATAATGAAATATTTCAGCGTAGTGCATCGATTATTCATCGATATTTAAATGCGAAAAAAGTTTAAGGTTATTTGTCGCTTAGTAAAAAGGGCTCTGCCTGAAGCAATTCTCCTTAATGTTCCCATCTGAGGTAAATTGTTCCACTCATTTAATATTCAATAACGGCCGACCGACGTGGTCACGTCTTCCATCGGCCTACCTCTTAGCTGGGCTTCTTCTTCCCGATGAATTTCTTATAAGGTCTAGGGATTCGATACTTCCTTCGCCTCAGGAGTGCAAGCTATAGGAGACTTGGCCCCGTATTAGAATAATGTATTTATTTTATTTTCTCATTAGTTTCGAAAAACTTACTGACTTGGTGATGATACTAATACTGTAGTAAAAGAACAATTGTTTTCAGCTAATTCTATTTTTAAATTAGTTTTTTTTTTTTTGGCTCCATTCATCCTTCGAATTCCTCTCGTATCCAATCTTTACAATCCAAAATCCTTCGTAAAATCCTCAATTCTCCTTATTTTGTTACTAATAAAACCATCCATAAAGACCTAAATGTTCCTTTTGTAACCGATCTAGCCCGAACCCGATATTATTCCTTCCATAATAAACTCCCTAACCACCCAAACCCACTCGTTACTAACCTTGCTTCCTCTTCCATTCCTGGAAATCCTCCGATGCGCCTGAAAAGAAGATGGCCTCGTAACCTTATATTGTAAACTGTTTTTAGAGTTCTACTACTGGATTGTATCTCTACATCCTGTATCGTATCATTATGTCATTATGATCAAATTTACTGGTTGTATTTTTTTATACAGTTGTAAATATCAATAAATAAATAAAATAAAAAATAAAAATTAGTTTTTTTACGTATACTTCCTAATTATTAGAAATACATCCTTTAACCTAAAATCGTGACTAAGCCTTAGTTATGGTTTATAATTGCAAGTTATTATTAGTTCTCATTCCTATAATCTTCTCAATTTAAACAGAGATAAAAAAAACAAACTTTTTTACAAACTTGACTTGCTTCAGCATTTACACCCTGATTGACTAATATCTCTTAAATGTTGCACACCAAAAAGGATAGAGAAGATATTAAACCAAATACTGATGAAAGTTCAGTAAAAAAAAAAAAAACATTAAACAAAAATTGGCAATAGTACAAAAATGTCGGTACTTGCAATAAACACCAGTTTTGCGGCATTGCCTTAACTTGGTGAGAGCATGTTAACATTAAATTAACAAATCTTTCTCTCGAAATCAAAGTATATTTGAATCAATAACTTTATTTTTTTGTTTCTTTAAACTATTACATAAAAAATAGTACATTATTATAGCTTTTATTTAAGAAATAGTGTATGGTTCAATGATGATATTTCTGTAAATATCACACACACCAAGGCCGTTATTTATAAAACAAAATAAGAGTCTGACATTATTAGGCTTTATTTTTTCTTTTCTTTCTTTTTTTTTTTTTTATTTTCATGTCCATCTTCTTGGTTATTTCTGACATACAGAAGGGTTATCTAGAGGTAACCAACCATAGTCTGGGGTCAAGTTTTCATTTCGTGGGACTGCTACAGAAGTAAAAGTCGATAAAAAAAACCCCAGGCCGGATTCGAACCGGCTTTGCTGCAGTCTTGAGGCAGCCGCTTAACTCCCTCAGCCACAAACGATCCGATATTTGGTCTGTCCTGCTCAGTTGAAAAAAGTGAAGCATACAACCTTATTATAGCTCGTGATTCGTTTATTGTTAGTTGATTTTTATAAGCACCTAACTTCCCTTAACATTGGTCTGATAGATAGTTATCTATACATCTGGATAAAGTAAAAACAATACTGCTGTTCCTCAGAAGTTTAGTACTGCCTATTAAGTTTTCCTTAATTGACAGTAGAGCAGTTTAAATATTTTAGATATTTTCCTTCGATTAAAAATATACTAATTGTGTTTTTAAAACACCTCTAAATTACCTTGCAATTGGTCTATGAGGTAGTCATGTATATATCTATTCATCATATAAAAAAAGTTCTATAAAAATGTGTAGTAATTCTAAATTGGTAAAAAAAAAAACATAGTGTACATTACCTTTGAGGTATAGATATTTATTTTTATACTCCAATTAAAAAAAATAGAAAATCATAAATTCGTTTTTGAATTAGACACAACTCAAATTTAATAAGCGAGTTGCTGGGTTGTCAGAGCAAGAAAGATGTCAGAGAGCTATAGCCCAATTATATTTTGCAAGATCTCGGTCTCACTCATAATATATCGGTCATTGCATATGAAGTGAACTAATCATTACTTTTTTATTTCTATCGGTTCTAAGAACCATCCATCACTCATGTATTATATAAGCATTAGGTGAGCTGAGAAAATTATTAGTAACGGATGGATTATCATGTCATTGAAAAAAAATAGGTAATATATTTTATTGAAAAAGTCGTGCCTATTTGTATCTTCAATATCCTTTATGCCCGTTAGGAGGGGGTTAACATAACAAATTTCTAGGAATATATTTCTTCACTATCATCTTTTTGTAGGACACATATATTTTATTTTCGAAAATTAGTCGAAGGTATGTGACATTTAGAAAAACATCCTTGCGTAATATGTGATTATGGTGTCCAATTAATAGAAATTGGTGCCGTAGTCTCGAAAGCCCTACTCTGATCACAGACTTTTTTTTTATATCTGATTTTAAGATTATCAGTATTTTGAAACGTGAAACCTCAAATTTTGGGAAAAATGAAAAGTCTTGAACAGGAATAAAATTAGAGTCAGCATTCGGAGTGGATTGGATATCCTAATAGAGAGGTTCAAATTCATTAAATTTGTACCTTCTAGGCCGGGACTTTAATGAAATTGTCCCTTATGAGGGGATTCTGTTATATAGGGGTATCTGTTAAGAAAAGTTTCACTGTGCTAAATCAACGAAAAATAGCATTAATATATTTTCTTTAATTATATTAAATTATTATTTTATTTAATTAAAAAAAGAATTAATCATGAGGTGTCGATAACTGACCATAGATTAATAATTGGAGAAGATGGTCGGGGGAGGGAAGGGGGGAGGTGCGGTCACTAAGAAGAACATAAATAAACAAAAAAATATTTATTCATGCCGACGTTTCGACCTGAGTTTCAGGTCTTCATCAGGGAGCTTGTAGCAAAGGGGTCCTAGCTGAAACAGGTTTAACTAGGACCCCTTTGCAACAAGCTCCCTGATGAAGACCTCTGAAATTCAGGTCGAAACGTCGGCATGAATAAATAATTTGTTTTTAATTTATATTCTTTTTACTGATCGTAACCCCCGACCATCTTCTCCAATTAAAAGAATTGATCGAATTAATTAAAAAAATAGTGTTGTACTTTTATTTAAATTTGTACAAGGCGTCGTCCAATTAAACGTTTCCAACGATCTTGAGGTGGTACAATGAACAATGAGTCCTCTTCTATACGACATATATCTCGTAGGAGGTTTCAAGGTGAACCGTACTCTGATTTATAATGTCCTCTGGAAATAGGTCGGAGTAACATCGGCATTCCATTCCATTTCCTTAGAGTTCAAGTCCTTCCTTGGTATTAGAGTTAATTAAATTTATATTAAAAGGAAGGACAAACATCAATTTGATAATTAAATTAAGACTACTAAGCTACCATAGTCTAGTATTTCTTTAAGATAGCTTTAAGCTTTGCTGTGCCAAAAAGTAATTGAAAACAAATTTCTGTCAGTAGATACTAGTGTAAAAATGTTTGAACAGCACAATGATAAAAAGTTTATATCTCCTTATATACTAATTTGTAGTGCATTGAACTAGCTGGAATTTTAGCCCACTGCATCTAATCCTCACATTTGTCATATGACATCACAAAATATAGATTTAGAGAAAAAAACCTTAAATTTTGAAAAACTTTTCTTGGAGATTATTGGACTTAACTATCTCGAACAAACTGAAGTTCATTCAATACACTATAAGTAGTTAATTTTGATTGTCTTAAGTTTTCTTGATACAAGCTAAAATAGACGTAAAATATTTATTTCTTGTTATAAAGAAATTAAAACAAAAATTGATATTTGAAAAAACGGAATCCCGGAAAATACTGAACTTAAGAGTTCAAATTAACTCTTTTTTTCGGTCCGTACTTTTAACGAATTTTAAGAGTGAATAAACAATAAGCAAACAGTTTTAGATCGGGTCTTGAATAAAATGAACCAGTGTTGGCTTCGACCTTTGACCTTGCACTTACTGTACTTGTTGTATTGTCTAGATAAAAATTCAACACACGATAGCAGATAAAAAAAAAAAAAAATATTCGCAAAAAATGTACATTTGATAAGAGTGTACAAAAGAGAAAAGCAGGATCTGCTAATAAATAAACTTTTTAATTGAAATAAGATACTCAATAAAAAAAATAAATTGAAATATATTCATTTTTAATGGTTTTATAGTTGTGAACCTATTTGTACCAGACTGAGATGGATAGAAATAGGTTTCCTTTCAATATCTAAGTTAGTATACCTCTAGTGTTATACCTATACCTCCATACACATACTAAATTTATATTGGAATTTAATCCTTTAAATTTTATTAATTTATATATCTAAGCTTCTTGTAATAATTCAGGAGTTATTTGCAGTGTTATTAAAAATATTTGGTGGCCTATTTGAAAAATCCATCGCTATTTTAAATCATTTACATCAGAATCCATTTACAGAAATTGGTTTATAATTATGTCTAAGATAAATAACTTCATATATTACAAGACAGCAATCAAAATTACGTGTTATTATATTTTAAAATAATTTTATTTCTAAAAGATGAATAAAATCTACAATTCTAGATAGAGAGCTACAATTCTTTAAAATGTTCTTAAGAACAATTCTTAAAAATCGATGGGAAGATGACATATTGAAAAGTTCCTCAGGAAATTCTCTGGTTATTATTTTAGTTTGGCCAAGGCTGAGGTTATTCCGGGAGTTCTTACCGGAAGATTTCCAAATTTCAATTTTCTGTCCACGTAATTAATAAAGGAGCTCTGACAATGGATCACGATCTCAAATCGATAACTCATTATCCTTGAAGGAGTAGGATAATTAGCTATTTGGATGACGTAAGCGCTGGCTTCTAGATTGGAGCCGCCTATTGGTGACGAAGGGCGGAATGCACTCAGCGTGAAAGCTTGCTAGAGCAACTAGTCCAATCATCAAAATTGATTGTGTAGTGAAAATGCTTACCTAGTTTCGCATACTGTTAGTCAGCATTATGGTGTGCATTTGAAAAAAAAAAGGGAAACAAACTCGAACCTAAAGAACACATGTAAAGCATTAGATTTATGGCGATTGTTTTCTTCAAAAATACCACACACAAATTGTTTACCCGTTCTAGAAAAGACTATGGCTCTGATATGTGAATCAAGAAGAAATGTGTCTTTTTGGATTCACATCACATTGGCGCACATATCTGTTGAAAAAAAAATTGAATAACATAATTACAAAACTCCAATGGAAGATGTAGTACAAGAGTCCGATGAAAAAATTGTCAATTATTTCATCCCAATTTTGAATTACTTTAATGAAAACTATGTATAGTTAATAGTAAAAATGGGTGAATCTTCTACTATAGCTAAGTGAAATAAAAAATTGCCTCTATTTACAAACATTAAAAAAATTTTATCAGGAGCTCCATTCATCCATTTTTAAAACTACTACTGGACTACCTCTGGATTATATACCCTCTGATCCCTGTCTACAAAATTTGATTTATATATATATTTTTATTGGCCTTACAAATTCTACAGAAATTAGCATTATTTCTTATGAAATCGTTCAGCAATTTTAAGTTGATATTCATGGTCTAATTAAACAAATGCATAGTGACCCAGAATGAAAAAAAAAACAAAAACGTTAAACACATTTTTTTTATTTGTAATTGAATTTCATTAGCATTCAATATTACTTTTTAAATTTCTATTATCGTAAGAAACATGTTTTTAAAACAGCTTACAGAAGTAACATTTTTTGTATAGATTATAATGTTTAGGTTATTTTATTGTTTTTGCATTTTTTAAAAAATATTTTATCTTCTCGAATTTCTATTACTTCATTTTGGTATTTTTTTGATTTTTTTCTTTAATTTATTTGTTTTATAGTAGAGTCTATAAAATAAATAAATGAAAGAAAGAAGTCAATAATTTGGTTTTTATGTTTTGCAAGTATTTTTATATTTTAGTTATTTGTATCAATAAATAGTTTAAAACGATATGGTTTTTTGGTTAAAACTGTATGAGCTCTATAGATTTATGGCTTTGGATCAATAAAATCAAAACATATAACATATATTAGGTGGGCTCCGTAAATACTCTACATTTCTATTAATTATTTATTAAATTTTTTTAACCTTCATCCTATGGTTATTCGTCTTTGCTTCGTTACTACGTTAGGAAGAATTATTTTTTCTGACCAACAGTTATATGCCATGGTAATGCCGTAGTAACCACAAAATACTGTCTGTTTTTCCCTCCAACTCTATAAAGACCAATAAACCCACTTCATAAAGGCTAGTTGTGCCTAAGAAAGATTCTGTACCTCATAAATGATTCTTACTTGATAAAACAAACTTTAGTAGTTAAAAATACATCGACTTTTATGCTCAGCTATAAAACTCATTCCCTGTGGAAACGTCGTTTGAAACAATAAATATACTATGTTTACTCTTGGTGAAGATATTGAATCAATTCTAACAATATTAACGATAGTAAATCTAAAATCTTTGGATTCATTTGTTTGTAAAAACGGAAGTTAAAATATTTTTCTCTTTTTTTTTTTCAATTTATTTCTATGAGAAGTTATATTTTAATTTAATATGATTTCATTGTTATAATTTTCTGTTTATTATTTCTAGATTTTTTTTCCTTTATACTCTAAGTCACTAAATCCTGACTCATTTCTGATACATATAATATTTTTATAAAGATATTGATAATTTGTTTAACAAGTCTCGTTTTTAATCCTTGCGGCACGTCTCAAGATGGCGGCTTGGCTTAGAGGCGCAGGCGGTCGTGTTACCGACAGATCGAGACGTGTGCTTGAACTTGAGATTAGAGTCCTTCGGACGGACTTAGCTTTGACACTTGTTCAAACAAGTCAGCAAGGTGAGCAATTAAGGGACTTGATATATAACTTGTCAATATCCCATTTAGCTTTAGAGTATATTGCAAAGTTAACAATTTTACTCTTATTGTGGAGGAAGATAGCTCGGATGGCAGTCAATACATTAATAGAAAAAAAAAAACTATTTAATGTAAATGAACGTTTCACTCCACTTTGCAGGGTTTTGTCAGGGCTAAATGAAAACCTGATACAAAAATTGTAAAAGATGAAAATTTGAATGTGTATAAAAAAAGAAAATGTGCAAACAAATATTTTAAAAAAAACTTAAGTTAAGAAAGTATAAATATAAGTGAATAGGAAACTAATCGCTAATAAATACAGCCTATTGTGATAGAATTTAAATAAAGAACTTTTTTCTTTTTTTTTTTAATAATAATACTTTTATTTATTGATAGATATTACAATCTGCCACACAGTTGTGGGCAATAGGTAATAGTGATGAATGATCTCATACATACTAAAATAAAAATAAATCAATAAATAAATAAAATAAATGACAAAAATAACTCTTAAAATATATACAAACAAAATGAATATAATCAAACTATCTATATGAAAAATAAATAAATAAAATAAGATAATGATAAAATAATATAGTCTCTAGTCACATTTACACTCTAATATACAATATTTACACAATCGACCTGAGGATCCCTGAGCTCACTCTATCCCCCACGTGTGAGGGGTAGAGCAGAGCTCAAAAGATCCCAGCGGATCCCTCTCGCCGCATCACTAGTAGTGAGTCAGTGGAGGCTGAGCAAGTGCGCTAAAATAAAGAACTAGAGTAATGTATTTATACTAAGACCCACATTGTATTGTCGGTGCCAAGCAATCATGTATCTGGAAATTTTCCAATCTTGGATTTTGTTGGACTTTAACGTGAATTTCTATTATAAAGTCAAAAAGACCTATCTTAAAGTGTGACTTCACTAATTGAAAATACAAAATGATTAATTGACTTACAGGGAAATTAAAAATTCGTTACTGCCTTATATATGCTTCCGTAATTTAAGCTCAATGTCCTCAGAAATTTTCAGATACGCCACTTCGGCTTTGTACCGACGATATATACATTGGGCAATATTAGCATGGAAAACCTAATGTAAATTAGCAAACTTTAAGGGCAAGAAGATAAAATGTCCTTAAACAGAAGACTACTTCCCGATTGGAAATGGACATTGAGATAATGACAGTAACCAACTCGCTGTTCGACTAGCAAAGGAATGGTATTTTAAATAATTGTCGACATCAAGAAGCTGATTATGTAATAAATGATTTAAGATTAAAGTGCAACGTTTCCAGAATCAACAATGAACATAAGTTTATACTTTATTAACACAATACAAGCCAACTATTGTCTAAATACATGTTACATTTGTCATTCCAATTCATAATTAAAGTGATTGTACGTCTGTTTCATATTAGCCTGTAACACCTTAAGCTTCCTCTGATTATATAATTTAAATATTGCGGATATTTAGATTTATTGTTTTTTTTTTTATTGTAGACAATTAATGAAAGAATGGAATTTCATAAGATATTAAATTTTCTGGTTTGTTCTAGTTTGTGAGTGCCACAAGAATTTTTTTTTATGACAACACTTTTTTTGTAGTCCCATGAAGAATGATAACATATACAACATGATGTTTGAAAAAATATTAGTAGTAGGTAGAACTCAATCCGTTAGTAATGAAGACCTGATGTTAGACCCAATGGTTTGTGCACTGTAAAAACCAAAATGGATGTATAACTTTTAAATCTTCGCTAAACAAAAATTATCCACAAATTAGATAAATTGATGAAATATAAGTGGAATCAACTTTTACGTTGGTGCAGAAAGGAAAAATATTTGTTTTGTGTATTGCGTTATTTCAGCTTGTAAGCCTCGTTTGTAATAGGAGTGTGGAGTATTTTTGTTTTCTTTTTTTCATGACCAGTTTAAAATGGATGTAATTAATGTGAATAGTGTCAGAGCAGCAGGTTGGTGAGTTTGTGGATGGAGGAACAGTCCCATAACGTTTGTTTTAGACTGGATAGTTAGATTGTTTAAACATTTTTTTCCTTACCTAACCGTTTTTGGTTTTTCTTTTTTCTTTTTTTTTTTTTTTTTGTAGCAGGGGATACGTAACAACCTCCAGGTACCAATAACATTTTATTTTCCATTTTTCCTAACTTTACTTATATAAATGGAATTTATTCTGTCCGGGTCTCAGTCCAGCACTCGTTTTATCACCTCCCTCGTCTCAGGGTGGCTTCTTCATCTTCTGGTGGCTCGCCGATGTCGGTTGGTGGTGACATTTGCAACGCGAAGAGCTTGGGACCAAACACCACCTTTCAATCGTAGATCCAAGTACCGTAAATCGGATGTGGCCGCAATGACGTTTCTCTTAACACATTCATACCATTTTACAATATTATAAGTGGACTAATAAATGTTTTAGTGGTCATGTTTTTGTAGCGTTTAGACCAGAACTAGGAGTACTAATTTCGATTTCTAGTTTAGAAGGTTTTTATTTGCAGCATAGCAATTTTTTTATTTTTTCCTGAGTAGCACAATTTTTTTTTTTGATAAATTGATTTCTAAGTGAACCAATTTGAAAGCACATAGAGCACTGCTTTTTTTTTTGGAATTAAACTTTAGAACTGAGGTCAAGTTTGTGTGTTATCCAGTGGCCCTGGAAGGAATTTATTGAGAGATGATCGTCTTTATACATAGTCCAATTAAAACCAACTCATATAGTTCATTTAATTGCTACATATTGAACATCGCAATATTAAAAATATTATAAAATATGTTTTAGTCCTAACATCTGAGTGATCTTAGACCCTCAAAAACAGTGGTTCGTCATAAAAACGATCGACACCTTTCAACCTAAACGATCTTTTTAATGCTTAATGGAATGGTACCCCATGTGTTGTCATTCATAAGGAGGCTACGTGTGAGCAAGCCCCGAGATAAGTCAATTATAGTTTATCACAAGCTTTTTGGTAATTTTTTTGATATATTCTTGAGGGGTGGAGATACGATAAGTCAATGTGGAAGAAAGGACCACAGAAAAAGTTAACACACTTCTAGTTAGAATATTGAAGAAGAAGGGAATTTCGAGTGGACCATAATGAAGAAGAGATTAGAGCCAACACATTACCACCTGCAGGTTTCCATTCACCCAGCTAGGTATCATAAGGATATTTTATGGCAAGACCTTTTGTCTGAATTATTCCATTCTATTATATTACTGATGGGTATTTCAAACTGTTAATAAAAACTTTTCAAGATCATATTACGCGATTCCAATTCCTAATATATTATGTATTTCAATATTAATAATAATTTATGAAGATATCTAATTGGTAACTGGTAACGATATGCTTTTGGAAAAGTAACACTTAAATTTTTAAAAAATGAACTTCAAAAGAATAAATTTGTATCATTCTATTCATACTGTAGATAAATATAAGTTTTATGAATAAAATGTTGATGTGCCAATAAATGTAATTTTTGCTTCATAAATAGGCCCAATAACGAAATAATCTTTTTTTTTGAAGAGGCAATTCGAGAATCCTAGGGTATATATTTTCAGTTTCCAATTTCCTCTTGATCGTAACTCTTATCCTGGACATGGGTATCGTATTAGAGGTGGAATTGCGGCACTAAGTCGCCCTGACAGAGACAGTGTGTTGAAGGGTGACCGGTCACTCAGGTCTCCAGGGTGTTGTGGAAGTCGGCATCCTCTGCAGTGTAAAGATTCAGGGGTTCCCAGGTTCGGTTCCCAGTGGAAATCATACCTGGCCTAATAAAGGAGAATATAATACTGCCCACTTGATGATTATTCTGCAGGCATATTAATTATTTCAGCAGCTTATAATTAATCGCGTTATTATGCCGTGGGTATGGTTATAATTAATTGGATGATAACTGAAATTTCAGTAGATAATTAAAGATGAGTTATTGATAATTTAATCAGTAATTAAACATTGCTACCTCTGGTACACTTTTAATCAAGGATTATTTTTCTTAAAATATTATTTAATTTTCATACACTGTATATTGTGGTTTATAAAATGGTAAACCAAAAACGTTTATGGCCTAACATATTTCTGAAAGATACTTTATTAAACGATTTAATGGTTGACAATGATGAACCATAGAATTATTACTCCAGATTATTTAAATAATTTATACATTAGAAACAAGTGGCTCAACATATTTCTAAAAAAATATACAGGTGATTTAAATTATTTTATTAATTATATCTGAAAAAAATATTTAAATCATTTGTACATTAGGACAGCATGTACTGTATAAACTATTTGGCGACATGATTTGTTAGATAGTCATAAATAGTCATAGTTACTGATCATCTAGGAACCGTGGTGTCTAGCTAATTTAAATGATAAACGCAATAGTTTATTATTTAAATTAGTTAGTTATTTAATTATTATATCAGCAAATAACAAGTCATAAAAAAGTAAGGGCATTTCCGATTTAACTCAAAGTTGGGGTTAGCAAAATGGAGTTTAATCAAAATTTTCTGGATACATGTGCTTTTCAATTACGGCTTGTCCTGTTGACTTTATTGTCATGACAATTGAAGACAAACCATTAAACTTGAAATAGAGATCACTACGTAAAAAATAGAAATATACTGAAAAAAACACATTATATTCATTCTCCCTAGAGGTGAACCTCCCCCCTCAACAACAAACTTTGAAAAAGGTAATTAGCGATAAAAAAAAAAGAAGAAGATAGGAATAATGAGGGAGCTATAAAGAGTACTATAGATAATTTTAAGTTAAATTATCTCAAATGGATTTTGATAAAATTGAAACAGTGGAGTTATAAATGTATATATATATATATATATATAAAGAGTATATAAAGAGTAAATTATTATTTTTGCATATAGTGCAATACACCCATAAGAAGTGCAGTGTACTAGCTGAGATATGCATTTGGTGTACGTTATTTTATCACTAAATAATCTAATTCAATTTCTAAGTATACGCCGTTGCTCTCTTGAAATTTATTTTATTATTTTGCTTGGGTAGTCGAATTTATGTTTATTATTTTAATAACTATTATAAAGTTTTTAAAATTTCTTCTGCTGTAAATTACTTGGAAGGTACATGATAAAACAAAATTAAGTAAGAGTAAGGTTCAAATCAATGCATCTACACTGATTCTGTATAGATAAATAATGACCAAGCCCTGGATCTGTGCCTGAAAGACAAACTGCTTCGGCGTAGGCAAACGGTTTATTGTCGCTAATTAGCTCATTTCAATAATTGTTTTGCTTTCTCCTAGGCCACTCCTCGTTTTACCTTCGAGTCACTAAGTTCCAGGCTAGGTAGTATCTACTAGTAATTTTATTATATCTCCTTTTATTATGATGGAAATTCGTGTAGGCCACGATAGACATCAGTGACGGTGGAAAAATGCATTATATTGAAATCGAAATTGTACATCACGTGCAAATATAAAGTTATTTTTGGAAAATCGTTGATTTGCCATGTGTAATTTATAACATAAAGATGATCTGGGTGCGGTCAATAAAACTCAGATAGTAATTAAACTATTTTATGTGAGCCAACGTTTCTCCCCACTTTGCAGGGCTTTATCAGGGCTAAAAAAAGACACAAACAACTAATATAATGTAGCAAATTAAAATAATTGATAACACGAAATAAAAATAAACTAAAGTGTGACTAAATATGATTTAAAATATGAGAAACTTTATAAAAAAATTTAATTAACAAACAAAGTAAATTAAAGGAAAAAATAAAGATGTACAAATAAATAAACAAGAATCACAAAAAGGTATTGGACAACGGAAATAATAACAAATAAAACAAAGTAAATAAAAAAGAAATATAAAAATACAGTACAAATTAAAAAACGGATAAAGGGGAATAAAATGGAGATAAAGAAAAAATAAAAACAAAATACATCCAGTAAATTAAATTAAAACTTTTTTTATTTCTTTTTCTGCTTTTTCTTGACATTTATGTTGTTCTTATTTCCCATTTTCCGTCTTTTAATGTTTGCTATATTTTTATGTTTCTTATTTGTGTTTTTTTTTTATTTGTTATTATTTTCATTTTCATTAAATGTCTAATACTTTTTTGAAATTCTTATTTATTTATGCTTTTATTTTACATCTTATTTTTTTTTCTTAAATTTACATTGCTCATTTTTCTAGAGGGGTCTATGTTACTTTCATTAGAAGTCCACCCTTCAACTTTGATTTTTTTTTACCTAATAAAGAATTATGATCCTTTGGTACCTAACATAAGATATTTATGTAGTTATTTTGGGTAATTACCGACATAATAAATTTATATTTAACCACGATAGGAGAGCTATATTCACTTAAAAAACAAAATGGAGTTCTAATTACATCTTCATTATTAGATAATTGCTATATTATATTAAATATTACCATTAATGTTCCATTATTTTATTTAAAAAAGAAATAATCTAAATCTGACAGAACGGTAAGCAGCAATGTATTAGAATAAAAAAAATAAACTGTTCTCTTACAACTGAGAGAGGGTCTAGGGTTTAGTGGTTGATTTGAAAATTCTGTTTTTTTTTAACGCGGCCTCGATTGACTGTATTCTATAAAAATAGGCGACGCTCTGCAATATTTCTTCTTAACATTTTTTTCTCAAACCAACCATTTTTTTTTTTTTTTTTTTTTTTTTTTTTTTTTTTTTTTTTTATAAAATGCTGTTGATCATTTAAAATGAAAATTCTGAGAGCCTAAATAATCTGAAAACACATGTTACAGTTGAAAGTAATTTTTTAATATGTGCATTTACAGTAAGACGTGAGGACGGAGCTAGGCCGTTGTAAAATTGGAAAGAAACTGATGTATCCTCTTAAATTATACATCATTAAATAATGGAAGGGACATCTTAAATACAAACTGCTAGAATATTGTTTATTATAAGATAAACATTAATGGTGTTATTTATATGTTTGATAATATTGTAATTATATAATAAAGAAGATGTAAAAAGAGACCCCGTTTTGTAAAAAGACTCCCAATGGCCCAGTAGGAGAGCTTTAGTGGACTTGTAAATACTATATAATACTTACTTATGATAATATTTATATTGAAAATTATTCATTTTATGATTCAAGTATCAAACCCTTACTAATTACTACTTGAATTTCTGAGGAAAATAATACGATATTTTTTGTCATTAATTAGTATCATATTTACATATTGTTTTATTTTATTTTGGCATGAATACTGTCTGTCTTATCTCAAATTGTTGCGAAGTCATTGTAAATAATAAACATTCTCTTCTAACTTTTTTGAAAGGTTAATTTAAATTTCGACCATCACTTCTGAGAAGTACAAACCATTCATTAAAGGCTGCTTTTATTAATCCTATCCAGCCCGTGACTAATTTCGATTTTGGGGTCAGTGTCGCTTAGGATCGGCCCCCGCGGGTCATGTTCCTCGTCATGCGAAATCCCCAATCATTTATGAATATTTAATACGATACTACTGACAGTTTCGAATAAAAGGTTATAATTTCATGCTTAATTTATTTGTAGAGGTTTTATGCATCAGATATCTCATGTAATGGAAAATGAGAACTGGATTACTCGATTACCTTTGTTGTAATTTAGTAAGCGGCCGTTGCATTTAAGGTATAAAATATAACGTTCATGCATACATCGCTTTATTAATGGTGCAGTAAATCAGTGCTTTGGGCTGTAATATTTCCGAGAATGTGGATATGAGTGAGTGAGAATGTGGAAACAAGTAATATTTGATAAAATTGTGAAATTACCAATAATTAACTAATAAATATTGGCAATTTTACAATTTCGGCAATACTAAAACATCACTTGTACCTCCTCATCCTCTCATGTCTTTAATCAATTTCTTGATTAATATGAAAAATTATATTATATCAAAGTAAGTTAAATTTTTCTTATTTCTTGTATATTTAGCTTATTATCAAGGAAATACTAATTTAATTAATCAGCTTTGAGCTCATATTGCAAACCTTCTGTGGGCCAAAAAAAATTTTTTTTTTATGATCATAAAATGATTTAGTATTTTAAAAAAAGGCGCGTAAGAAGCCCACTTGATGAGGTGAAATGGGCCCCCAGAAAGATACGGAACCAAAAGGGTTGACACACGGTTAGTTATTTATTGATAGAATAAATAATTAACTATCACACCCGGATTTGAATTCGAGTCATTGGTGCCTTACCAATAGTACATTACCACTGAGATACCCTGTTTTCCGAAGGAGGAATCTACGTGCATGTAAACTCATACTCAGAACTAACCTGTGAAGTGCATAGTATTATTAAGGGATATAATATGTCATAAGGTAATTGTATGTAATCGAAACTGATAAAATTAGAAAGAATTTTATGTTTTAAAATGAATAAAATAAATGAGAAAATGAAATTTAAAAAAATCATAATCAACGATATTGAATATTAAACGAAAGATGTATTTTTTATAAATGAAGTACATTTAAAAAAAATTAAAACCAAAGTAAAAATAACAATAGAAAACAGAAATAATCTCTCAATGAGAAAAAAAACAGAAATACGTGACTCCCTTCTATTATCCTTGTCGAATGCTGTCGATACTTCGGGACCATGAAATAAAATAAAGTTTTCTCAGAAGGTTGGGGCAGTGATGAGGCTTAGTAATGAGGCATTGCACCTATTAAATATTTCACTGATGCTAACTGATAATCAAGTTGGAGTGAATCAGACAAAACCTCGTTACGAAGTAGTTTTAGACTGCAACTGGTGAGCACGGACGGAATCAGTCAAGTTAATTCGGCTAATACTACTAAGTAGTACTTTGAGTACATAACTTAATACGTTACCTAAAGACATTCCTATTTACATTTTTATAGACATTGGCCATGTAAGTGTTTATAATTATATATGTATATAATTTGTGTTTACATAATATTTATATAACTGATATAAAATATTAATGAGAAGATGTTAACACCCTTCTTGACCACAACACATTTGAATCATTTGTAAGATATCTCTTTAATTATCTAGAGATCTTATAAGAATTATGCGCTACTTAGAAATAATCCTTATTTTGTGTAGTTACTGCAGTTTGTAGACGACCTATGACTTCATATTCACACAAAATGTGCTCAAGCCTTTTCTACAATCAAAGAGAATGTAGGTGGAATCTTTCACAAGTTTCATCTTCTTATGATGGTATTTTAGCTGGGAGTTGTTCTCAACTCGATCTTTTTCAGGAATTTTTTAAATTTAGTCTTATTCTATAACACATTTATGAAGAGTTTGGATTGATTCACGATGCAGAGTAAATTTCTTTTTTCATTCCCAAGATTACCAGTCCTTATAATAATGCCACCAATTATACTAAGCTTTTAATTTCTTTTCTATTCATCTAAATTTATATTTTTATTTTACACTCGAACTACTTTTGTTCTATCTGTGTATGTGATTCCCATCCTTTTGTGCATTGTATTTTTTGTTTGGACAACTGAAGACTGAAGAAGACTCGACAAATTATGCCAAAACGTTTCTAAGTGCATTGGAAGGGGTGAGATCTCTATGGCTACATTGGGTATCTGAATCTTACGGAATTAACAACAAGAACTGTCAAATTGTTTGGTAATGGATTTTCAAAAGCATATTTTTAACATAACTATAAACCCATTATAACTATAAGTCCTCAAACTGCTTTGCCTGGAGACAAACTGAAATTAAAAAGCAAAATTCACGGCCCCCTTATTATTATTGATTTTAACATAATTTATTAATAGTAAATCTTAAAAGTAAATAAACTTTGAACATTACATTTCAATACAAAGCCAATATTATTTTTTTATAATTGTTTTGATTATTTATTTTCTTCTTTTTATATTTAACTTTTTTAGTTATTTTAAATTTTGGAGACATGTTGTTGGTGTACTTGCGGTACTATAAGTCTTTTGTGAACGAATGATACGACACACCAGTAAGACAAAATGCGTAGATAAATAAGCCAATGCACACATAAGTCATGAATTAACATACATTAGATTTGAGAAAATTGAGGCCTTTTTTTTTTAATATTCCAAAGATAACAAACAAAATAGTAGTCAAGTCATAATCCGGTTGAAAATATGTTTATCTTATAAATAATAGAGTATCTCGGCCTAGCTCCTAGCTTATACCGTAACTGACCTATTAATCAAGACTGACAGACTTAGTGTGTTGTAATGGCCTATGCAAATCTGCTGAGAGATTTGTCTCTCTGGAGTGAAAACCACTCGCTTCAACAAAAAGCCAAGCTTCTTGTTGAGAATAATTTACATTTTACGACACTGAACGCTGACCCGCTTGTTTTTATGATGCATTGTTTGAGGCGATTAGTTACAATCCATTTTCAAAAATCTTATAACTGATACCAATAATATTTGTTTTTGTCCTTTTTGATCCAGGTAAACTCACATATTAAATGTTACATGTATTATTATGTACTTTGGACAGTTTTTTATATATTTCTTTATTACCAGATCAGCCTAGGTGTCCTTACATGGTAATTATAACAGATGTTTTTGTATTTTTTTAACATCTGATAATGTTCTTGTGCAAAAGACAACTCAAACATATACAATGCTATAATTATTGAACAATAAAACGTAATAAATATAAATTATAATAGCTATGTAATCAAAGAATGAAAGAGAGAAAACAACGAAAAGGAAAACATAAAAAATAATGTGAAAAGATGAAAGAGAAAAAAATAAAATAAAGTAGTAGATATAAAAGTATGTTTTTACATTCATTAATATATACAATTAATTTACGAGTTGCTATCTACTACGCCAGAGTCCGATTCCGGCGTAGAAGACAAATAATTATTTATTCTGTTATTGTAGTCGTGAGTTAACCATAGGGTTTCGGGAACCCTCCTGGTACATTCAATATGACCGCATGATGAAACATCTTATACAACCCGTGTTCAAGAAACAGTTCTTCCTTACAAAGTACTGAACCTCTGACCCTTCTTAGGTTGTAGTTGTAAACAACTAAAAAAAAAGTGAAGGTGATAAATAAAACGGTTAAGATATGGTGAATATTTTTTTTTTATTATTTCATTGATTTAGACTTAGTGAACTATATTTTCTAATTAATTAATTGTTTTGGCTTTTTCAGATCTTTATTAATTTCCCAAGTATATAAAACAATTTCTAAAACAGTCGTGATTTGTATAGCGTGAATGTAAAGACAAAAAATAAATAAATACAATGAGAAGAATTTTGGCATAATATTAAATAATTTGAGATGGTGAAAACAAAAAAACAAAAACATTTATTTTGTAAAACGGGAAACAAATATACACTAGGAAAATAGTATTACAAAAACAGGGCTTGGCCAAAAACATTTTATACGTAAATAACCATCACTACAAATGAGTTTCTTTTTTAAAGGCAACAAAAATGTTATATTAATTCCACAGCACACATATACATATACTTTATAGATATTTATATGTTCTAGGCCCAGTAGTTTATTAATACATGATCGTCTATTATAAATATATGATAAAGTTCCTGGAGATAAGCACTTCAAAACAACCAAACCCAGTAGTTGTAGATATGGGCACTTCGGAACATCCTATGCCTGATATTTCCGTACAATCTAGACCGTCCCAGCTATAAGGTCTTCCTGATGGTCCTGTAGAAGACATAGATCAGACGGCAGAACAAATCCAGCTTCATGGCCATCCTCCATTGTTTCTAAAAGGCCCATCAACAGAAACGATGGCACGGCTTCCGATATCTGGCGCCCTACTTCGAAATAATTCCCTCAGGGTCCCAAGCACCTCTACCACTATTTTTCTCTATTTTTTTTGCTGACTTGTTACAGCCGTAAATTGTGCCGCATGGAGTAGCCCATCTTTCTGCTCCACCTCCCGGGAATTCCGTTGAACCGCGGTATTTTTCCAAGAGAGGAGCAATATCCTCTGACCCAGATTATGTAATCTCAGAACAAAAACTCAGGCTGGCCTATCCTTGGATTAGTTGGAAGAAGGAGTTGTTTAATTAAAAGGGGCTCAGGTTTGATTATTCACAAAACTGAATAATTTTATTTAACTATGTTTATTTTATATCAATATATTTGTTTAAGTTATCTAGAAAACTTTTTATAAAAACATAATAATAATAATTTTGTATAACATTCACTAAATCAAGATGCAACGAATTGACTTAGGTTAACTAATGAATGCCCGATTCGCAAGTTATATAATTAATTAGTGAACCTGTCATTGATTTCTGGAGAAATTTTCATTAGTAAAGGAAAAGAAGGAAAATTAGAAAAAATAATTTGTTAATTGACTAATTTCTAAATATTTTTTAATAACATATGTTGACCTCATGTCTGTTACAGAATGAAGTTTTTTTAATTTGTTAAATTTAAAGGCAAGAATAGATAGAAAAAGTAATTAAGAAATCACAACTACATTATTGAAAAGTTTTTTAATCTTTATCTCCATTTTATTATTATTATTTCTTCAAATATTGAATTGAACCTATCAAGAGTTTGGTTTTTCACACTTTTTTTATTTTTATTTTACTGAAATAAAAAATCAGTAGGATGTTTAGAAATAATGAAATGTCAGAAGACATGAGGAAAGAAAGAATTATTAATTTAAGAAATAATATTTTTTTTATTCATTATTTACTGATGAGCGCGCACAATCCATATCGAACGTCAGTTTGATCGCCTTCAACACCATTTGGTAAGTTTTCAGAACAACAAAAGAATGAATAAATGTATTTTATTAATACTGTTGTGGACACCGTACTGAGGAAAGAGAAAATATATTTTTTTATTATTTGTTATAAACATACGCATGTACATACTCATATATATTTACGTACCGATACACACAATAAATGTTGTTTATATGTATCTATTGAATACAGTTTAGGAATTAAGCCTGCAAACAGTGCGAGTACTCCGGCTTAATCCCATACAGTGTGTCAGGGACCAAGTCATAGTGAGTTCTCGGGACCAAGTCCTCGTATCCAGTTAAAGGGACCAAGTCCACACCGTTTTGAGTTCGTCGAAGAGCCTTCAGTAAGTGCTCAGCCCACAGTGAGACATTTTAATATAATCACTTAATTAATGAGCTGAGCTCGAAAGGAACTTCAAGGAAAAAATATCGTGAGTTCAAGACCACCATATAAATTTTTTTTTTGTAGTAGATTAATTTATTTATTTTTTTTATCTTTTTAATAATATCTATAAGAAGCATTTTGTTTTATTTCAATTAATTTTATTTTTCATTAATTTCTTTTGTTAAGTAACATAACCTAGAAATGCATCTTTTATTTCGGCATACATGCTGTTATTTGGGACTTTTTTTTTTCTTTGTTAACTAATTAAATGAAGTAATTTTCTATTTCATACTGGCCGTAGTATTGGTAAGTTCACTTTTGAACCCCCACTGCCGCCACAACTACATAAATTATTTATAATACATATTTATAAATTATTTATAAATACATTATTTATAAATACATAAATGTATTTTATTAATGAATAAATTAATTTTAATTCTTGCTTGACCTAGTGAGATATGAGACTAGACACTCTTGAGCAAATCATCAGCATTTTTTATCAATCATATAAATTAATATATATCGCTTGTTTTTATATTGAGTGTAAAGGCAGAAAAAAGAAAGATAATAATGCATACTTCATCCATTTTATAATTTCTCTTACCATATAAATCAATATTTTTCAGTAACAACTTAGTTAAAAAATTTTTTGGAAATACTTAGACCTGACAAGGGGAAGAAGACGGTGCTGATTATTTTCTAATCCGAAGGGTGAGTGGATTGAATCATACTACCCTGAGATAAAATATATTCTGCCCAAACTCGGCACCTTGACGTCTTCCCAATATTGAGATATTTGTTTACTATCCTCCATGATTGCTTCTTGCTCCCTCCATTTTCTTTCCGTTTTATATGTAAATGAGATATTTTTCTGATTACGAGGCTTCTGCATTAAAGAAAATAAGCTATTTTCGGTAGTATATTATTACCCATACTATTTGGCGAGAACATCTACTGAAGGTTTCTTTTTCTTTTCTTTTTTTTTTAGTAAGTCAATATAGAATACATTTTTTGAATTAATAAATGAAAAACATTATGAGCAGAGCTCCGTCACTTCGGTTGTATTTGTGTACGTCCATTTTGCTTTGGAAAAAGAGATAAAATGTATTTTTTATTTTAATATTTAGTATTATGGTGAAAAGCTATGTTTTCCTATTAGCTACTTCTACTACTTCATTTATGTATAACTATTTTGCACATATGGTTCAGATCTGTCATTCGATACCCGATTTAAAACAAAAAAAAAAGAAAATAAGAATAATTACATAGAAATTTTAATTCTTGCTTGAACTAGTGACAAAATGAGAAAAGGCACTCCTGAGCAAAACATCTATTAAAAACACCACTTTTTATTAATCATACTAATTAATACACATGGATGGATATGAATATCGTGGTGGGATATTTTCTTGATTATTCTGCTTGTCCAGAAGGTCTCGGGAATACGTGTTCAGTTAATAAAGATAAGTTAGTTGACAAAGAAGATGACTAGATAAGATGAAACTAACAGTTAACAACCTCGTCCTACCGGGTACTATTACTATAAACACGAGGAAGGTATGCAGACCTGAAGGGTAGTTATAGGGTAGCTAGCCACCAGTCATACAGGATGGTGCCTTCGTCCTGCCAGGTACTATTCCGATAGAGGCGAAGAAGGTATGTAAGCCCGGAGGGTAGCTAGCTGCCGGAGCTTACGAAGGGATATCAGATGGAGAAGGGAGATTTGGTCAGGGGTGATAAAAAAATAACAACTATTTAGAAATCAAGATCGGCTATAAACCGATATTTATTCAAGTAAGGGCTGTGGGTCTGTGTTTTAATAAGGGTTCTTTAAGACCATTATTTATAGGCCTTGTGCACACTGCTGTGGCCGAGAAGCGGTCTTATCTTTTCTACATGAGGTAGTTTCATGCGTTATTTTGGCATCATTTATTTATTATTTTGTCGACATTGCTAAGTAGTATGTAAAAAAAAAAAATAATATTTAAAAATAACAATACGTTTATATAATCGGAAGTAATGGATAAATTTGAGAGCTTCGGTGAGGCTCCAGGTGGATTGGTGTTTACCTTCATGCCTCCCTCGCTACATGAATATAAGGTGTGTTTTTTCCCTCTCCAATTTTCCACGGACTTTTTCCCATAGCTTTTTCCTAGTGACATGATTATTGTTTATCTCATCACCGTCCACCGCCGTGCCCTTGTAGTCCCGCCGGATTCCACA